>NC_134501.1:4994092-5284092 GCF_040206685.1 Ascaphus truei
ACATGGCTTTCCTCCAATAATGTGCTGAGTAACAGTGATTTATATTCCTAAACACATGCTGCATACATTTCTGGGGATGTCTACAGTTAACTGTAGATGGCACATACTTACGCTATACATCTGATTCCCGACACAAATGTTACATTCTGATAGAACACCTTGGACTTCAGAGTTTGAACTGGTAGAAAACATGCAGCCGATAGCTCTCCCTGCTGACTTTGATAATATCAGTGCTCTAGTGCTAACTTTCATGAGTCACTGATCTATTAATGCAACGATTTCCGTAGAAGCAAACTATAATGTTAGTATCTCGCCTCCTGAACCTGTCCTGCCTTAAAGGGAGGAAAAAATGAATTTCTACTGTTAAAAATCACGATTTTCTTCATCTCTGACTTCTGAGGTATTACCGTGGTAATGTTTAGACTGCCATGGGCTCTAAAGAGAACTTCATTTCTTCATTTTAACCTCCCGGACACTTATTATTTCAAACGCTTATCTCCTGAACAGCATCAGATTTGTAAAATGAAAAAGCAGCCGGGGAAAAGAGCAAGAAGGGAAGAGATCTCTTAAAGTAAAAAATATAGACCGGCGATCAGCGTTCATTGCTGTTTTAAGCCTTGCTTTCAAGAAATATTGGCTAGGAATGTTCCAGGTTTGTAATCAAATAAGCGAGTCTGGCAGAGTAGTTTTACACTTGCCAACACAAGGTAGATTTGCATCCTGTGCGAGCACCGATTCCCAACCTTGTGCACCCCCTTCTAGAAAGTATTTATTCCCTAAACCCCTAATTAATCTTATTGCCAACTCTTCAGACTTTTGTTAATAAGTGAGTGACCGATCCCAGGCAGTATAGTGTCCTAAATTTGCGGGGGGGGACGCACACTTAATAAGGCCCCACACTACACCTCCGTGTGTGCAGACGGCATGGGGGGGTGGGGGGGTATAGCCGTCAATCACTGGGAGCTTACATAGTAATGCCCCAGTGTGCCTTATGGATGCAAAGCATTGTGGGGAGCGACTTTGGAAGCTCCTGCTGTAATTGCCCACTATACCACCCACGCTAAGGTGCAATTTGAGGCCTTAAGTGCACAGTCCTCACACGGGCACAGGAACACACTATACTACCTGGGATCTTCAATTACAGATTTGGTTTGCCAACCCTTTGGCGTCACCCTTTTTGGGAATAACAGTGTTACAGGTCCCAATAACAACAGTGTTATAAACAGCACAAATAAAAGAACCTTCCAACATTGGTCTTGCTAAAATGTTAGGATGAATGCCATGATCACTTAAAATTAGTTATAGTAAAGACTTCTAGATCATAACATTTATTTTAGGTGTGGAAATATCGCAAGATGACGGAGCCTAGGAGACATGATGTTAGAAGGCAGATAGAAAGGGAGAGCTTCCTTTAGGGGTGTGTGTGCATGTGTAAGGGAAGATGATTGTAGACACAGGTAGTTAGATTTACTGAGCTCCCAGTAAGGATAGCGCAGCTTAATCCTGCCGTAGACTTGAATAGCAGTTGTTGCAGAATACAGCTGCGATAACCCTCAATGGAACTTGGTGGAGCCTGAAGTGTGGGTGTCGGTTAATTGTGTCCAGACATACATTTGGCGGGGTGTAGGGGAGATGGCGTGAGAGTTGGGGGTGAAGGAGATGGTGGTTATATTGGAGGAGGGCATTCACTGTAAAAGAGGGAAAGAGAAAATGTTGGAAATTGACGCGAGAAAAGGAAAATATCGGATACAGGGAAAGTACTTATATATCATCTGAACAAATAATCGTGCCGAGGGGTAACGTAAATTAAATGTATTTCACCTTCATGTATAATCTCATTTTTCTTTAGTGGTGGACTCCTCCAGACGCTTTGGAAGAGTGTAGGTCACAGAAAATCTGGATCCCACCACCACAGTTCTATGAGTTAAGCAGACTGTGCCGCCAGTCTTCGATTCATGAACTGCACAGATTTTGCCTTGATCGTGCCTTGGAAGGCTGTGAACGATGGATGCCAGTTTTCATACACGCTGAAGATGGCATTGTAAATGTACTACCAGGTACGAGTATCTATGGCAGTAGTTTGCGACCTTTTTTGGGGGGTTAAGGAGCACTATAATTATATTGTGAAATTCTGCAGAGCCCCAACCCTCTCTAATAGCGCGTCTGAGATCAGATGCATTGTAAGAAACCTCAACCCTCTCTAATAGCGTGTCTGAGATCAGATGCATTGTAAGAAACCCCGACCCTCTCTAATAGCGCGTCTGAGATCAGATGCATTGTAAGAAACCCCAACCCTCTCTAATAGCACGTCTGAGATCAGATGCATTGTAAAGATCCAAACCCTTACTAAACTTGGTGGGGTTTTCCAGCCTCAATGTTGAAGGCTATTAAGCACATCTCAAATGATGGAAAATGATTGAAAGGGTTTTATATAGTTGTGTAATTCTACTTTAATGTAGCTTTTAGTATTTTGGGGGGCTGCACCAAATTAAATATTGGGTACTTTGAGGTTCCAGTGTGCCATTAGGATGAGTTCAAACATATAGATACTATCTTTCATAAAACAAGAGGCCGATAATGATTTGGAGAACAAGTATGAAGCAGAGCTGATGAGCAAATATATATACAGTATTTGAAAGCAAAATGTTATCTTTATGGCAGGAGATGACCTGTACCCTGAGGAGCCCGATTGGACAGGAGAGAAGAAACGAATCCTCTCTACAATAGAAAAGATTAAAGATCTCGTACGAGAGGACCATCGCCTTCACAGAGTACTGCAACAGGATGGAGTTCCCGCCATATATGTTAACACAAAGCCGAAATATAAACACATCCACCCCCTTACAATGGCGACATGTCATGGTGGAGAGCCAAGGAGTCAGTTATAATGTAAGCCCAGATTTTAAAAAAATAATAATAATACAATCTCATAATATAACTGATTTATTGCTGAACATAGAGTGATAAAAAATAACTAAAGCTCTTAGGCGTTTGATTGTATTTAATCATAGTTATATTGGGTAAGTAAAGGAAACATCATTTGCAGTCTTTCACCCTGATTTTTCAAGTAAACATAATCGCTTTTTAAAAAGCGTAAATTATTTAAATTCTCATATCAAAACTCAATGTGTTTTTTAACCGTCTACAGTTAAGGGTACGATTTAGCACCGTCCTAGCACTGAGTATACTGGTGTTCATGTACCTCTATAAAGAACGCCTATGTCGGTCTATTAAAAGGTATTATAACCTGCTATGACACTATTCTGACCATCTGATATTTGGACCTAACGATTTTGTTCTTGTTGCCATGATTATTATATCAGAAGGTAAAGATGTGTGGAATTCATTCTGCTACAATTGTGACAAACTACATTTGGAAATATTTACCCAATCGCACATTCATTAAATATCTAAGTGCGTGTGTGTCATCGTCCTTCATCAGGGGTAGCACGGGCCAAGTCTGACCTGTGATTGGCTGTAGGGCTGACTGCTAATTGCAGTTCCATGTTTCACTCTGAAACTCACTTAAAATCTAAAATAATGTAAATATATGGTGCACGTGCTATATAGCTTGCTAAACATGGATGTGTAACCATTTATAAGTCTTTAAATGTATTCAACATTACGTTTTCACAAAACTCTTGTGACCCTTCTCATTTTTTGGGCGGGGGGAGAGCCCCTTTGGAAAACTAATTGAAGAGTCCTGGTGTACAGTATGGGTTCTTGGTATTTTCTTAATTCGCTGGTTATCACTAAAAACCTTTATAATGGCTGTGGTTCCTAGAGGAGAGATGTGAAAACACTGGGTTACATTAATAAGGTTTTTGAAGACCAAAACAATATGTTGTGTTCCCTCGAAAATGTTATAAAATGTAACTAATGTTTAATTATTTTAACACTGCTTTCTTTCACTGCTGCTGGTTACAATGTTGTTTCTATAAATAAATTTGAATATTGGACTTTTTTTTCAAAGCTTTGCCATGTAGGGTTTAAAACCCCCAAAACACTTAAGTAAAGGGATACATTCTGTGATTCTCAAAAACCTTGTTTAACCATTATTAAACACATCATCCTTTTACTATGCTTTTCAAGGTTCATTTAAACGCGTTATTTATCTTTTTAATCCTCTTCAGTAAATAATGTTATGTTTACAAAGCTGTATCCATGTCATACATTACTATTCAAATAGTTGCCTTCCAGTGCCATTAAAATGTTGAAGCCTATGTAACATTACTGCCAATGTCTTAAGGATCGGCAGTGACATTTTTCAAGTCTGTTCACATGGCAAGACAACCTCAAGTCTGCTCAATGTATATACTCTGTGCATTACTATTATACTCGTCGGCTGCATCTGCATTCAGTGTTTGGTTCTGATATTCAGTTTCTCTCAACTTCAAAGGAGACATTGACACTGCTGATCATTGCTACAGATTGTTTTTTTTAATCTGTGATAAAACAATGAGGAAGCAGTATGATTTATGAGTCTATGTAATTCCATTATACATACATGAAATAGTGTAGGTCAGGGCTCTTGAACATGTGGCCTATGGGTCAAATGTGGCCCCTCGGAAGGACCTGGGAGGAGAACGGTCGGGCCCATAGAATGTATTCAGTGGTTAACTTAGCTTGTGCATTTCTTCCCACTAAAACTCACAAAACTAAGGTGCTAAAAATATATGAAAGAAAGATAGACCCCCCCTATACCTGCACTCTGACAGTGTAGCAAAACAATTAAGTATAACCTTTATTAATATAGTTAACAATCATTTGGGTCTATGGGATTGTGTAATATCGGAGGAAGAACTTCTATACATCTTTGTTGGGTCCCCTAAGAGAGCCTGATTTTACAGCTTACACAAATCTTGGTGACTTTTACCAAGACCCTTTCCATGTGGGACTGGGCTCAGTAATTTGTAATCAGAGCTAGTTGCTTGTCAGCTCTTTCTCTAGACATTTGTCTTTTTTATTTGCTCCAATTAAACATATTATATGTAAGCCAGTTGTTCTTTCCTCTGAAAAAGAAGATTACTCTGAAATATATATAAAAAGCTTGGATACTTCAAATGTAATTTGTCAAATAAATTATTGCGCATGTATACAATGTCTCAATATTCTATTGGGATTGTTATCACAGTGAAATCAGGGTTTAGTGCAAGCCATATAAGTGAAAGGAAATAACATCCCAATAATTGCGCATATAAATCCACTTGTGCTGGGAGTGTTAGGTTTATGACCACTAGAGGGCAGTATTTGATTACAAAGTGGCAGGTAAGTTAATGAATGTTTCCAAAAAACAGAATCACTGACAACCAAATTCAGACTGTTCAACCCAAAAGGCCACCCCTACCCTGCCAGTGTATACCCTCTACTTTAAATGCATGTGTCATTTTAGCCCTGTAAAGTCTATTGCTGCTGTCCTTAGCAATGCCACCCTTCCTGCTTTCTGGGGATGCCTCGGTTCCTAAATATTTGCCGGTCCGGGAAGTAAAAATGGCTGCTGCTCTTCACACACGCTAAGGCTACGGGCCCAGTGTTAGCTGCTGCGTGCTACGTCGTGCGCAGTAGGAACAAGATCCGCTCCCCTATGGGGCTGGGCCCAGTAGCTGCCTGCACGCGCATGGAGAGATCGCGATGCGCGACCATATTTTGTAAAGACAAGATTTTTGTCTTTTCTAGTTGCGACGGAGCGCTGGCCATGTCACGGCGGCGGTTCAGCCAATGAGGGCGAACTAGCCGCGTGCCGTCATGGCCACGCCCCCGTCGCAATCTCCTGCAGCTCAACCGCAGATCGCGGCTTTCATGTGCAACAGCTGACACTGGGGCCGTAGCCTAAAACACGGGTGCGCAAATTGGGGGGCGCGAGAGTTTTGTGTGGGGGTTGCGGCGGTTACAGAGTCCCGCGCTGTCCAGCTTGAGGCCTCTGTAATCTCACCAGGCTTTGATCCACGCATCTCCATGGGGACTGGCATAAAATGCCGCTGAGGGGTCATGTGACATGATGTCACATGACCCTGCGGCAGTATTTGACGCCCGTCACCATGGTCAAAATGGCGTCATTTGACGCCACATTAAATGTAAGGGGTGGCGCAACCCAGGGGAGAGCAGGCAAGGGGGGGGTGCAGCGCAGGAAGTTTGCCCACCCGTGTGTTAAGACACTGAGGTTGCCACGGTAACAGCTGATCCGAGTGACATAATACAAAGTTGAAATGTCAGCAAGAAAATAAAGCTTTTGGGAAAATGAAAAGCAAGAACTAGATTATGTTATGGGCTCTTTGTCATTCTTTTGGAGAGAAGTGCTTTAGGACAGGGGTACGCAAACTATTCGCGCTGCGCCCCCCCTGTCTGATCCCCTGGTGCTCGTGCCCCCTCCCCCCACCCGCCATGTTTCCTGGCGTGCGGAGGTCATGTGACGTCATGCCATGGCGACGCGTCACGCCGCCGGCTGAATCATGGTAAGTGGAGTGTTGCAGGGTCCTCACGCAATCCCCTGGCATTAAATTAAATGCCTTGGGGAAGAGCGGGAGCCTCTGCAACCGCCCGCGCCCCCCCAGACAAATCTCCCGCGCCCCCAAGTTAGTGCACCGCTGCTCTAGGAAATGAGAAACCCTTCAAAAATATACTGTGACTGTGTAATCCCGCATCACTTCCCCTATGTACATGAATACATTAGTGTGTTGGTGGGGCTTATACAGTATTTCGTATATATAATTTATACATTAAAACATTAAATAACTTTCTCAAATTATTACATGAAAAATATGGCAAAAATTACGTTATTGGATGGTTAAGAGTAAAAAATCCCCTATTACCAATTGTTATCTACCAAATTGCTGCAGAGTATCAGGTTGTTATTGTATAAGCCAGTGCTCTGTACCAATACAGCCACCATTATTGATGAATTACTGGGAACAAATGCTGCAGCAATTTAAGGACCAGATGCTCAAAGCTGTTAAAGCTGCAGTTCAGGCAATATCCTGCATGTGTGTTTTTTTTAATAAATCAGTTCTGTAGTAAGAAAAAATACTTTTAGCATTTTCTGTTTTTAAAAAAACAACTTTGAAAGACCAATTTTCTTGTATTCTATTTTAACAGCCATTTGCTAAGGCACTGCCCCTTCATGTCCTGTCACAAGCCCTGGCACACCCCTTTGTCAGCCCTGCCCTCCCTCTAGCACATGTCAGTGCAGGAGGGCTCATGAATATTCATGAGCTTCCACTGAGTGACAGAAGCAGAGGAAAAACATATCCCTTCTCTAAAGATTTTGCCAAATTTCGCCGATCAATACATGGAGAACGAATTGACCTGCAGCTATACAGTTCTTTAGGTAATTAGAGATTGCCCACATGAAACTATTAAATTAAAAAAAAAAATAAAAATTAAAAAAAAAAAAAAGACTGAACTGCAGCTTTAAATCAGGGCTCATAACATGACGTTTCCTGAAATAGGAACGGACTTTGTTTTCTGAGTTAACATGGTATCCTCAACATCTGTACTACATTTCCTATTAGCCCAGGCGTAACGTGACATTATTGTAATATACTGTTATGTGATTTTCCAATAACATGACGTTATGCTAGTCCTGGTGTTACTCCTATTCAGACCCTGAATTAGGGCTTTTGTTCAAGTAAAGAGAGGGCAATAATGCTATGTTACTTTAGGCTAAGATTATAGTAGTGGCGCCATCGCAACAAATACCTTGCTTCCAAGGTAGTTGCCCATAGTGCGCACGGAAGCGCGACGGAAGCAAAATATTTTGTCTTTCCAAGCAACATCCGCGTCACGTGAAGCAGTTCAGCCAATGAGGGCGAACCGCTCGCGTGATGTCACAGCCACGCCTCCGATTCCTCCTGCATGCAGTGCACGTTTCACGCGCGCGCGTGTGTGATAGCATGCACTGTAATCTCAGCCTAGCTCATACCGAACTGTGGCGTTACACCCATCCAGACCCCGCAAAAAAACCTATTTCAGTGTCTGGATTGGAGTAACTTGCATAGCGTAACTTTAATTCTCTGCGTCAATCGTAATGAACCATGGTGGATATATGATGCTATGAAAACGCCTTGTTTCCATCTCATGATCAATAACGTCCATTATAGTTAAACTCTTTGCCCTTTACAAGAGAAAACACGAGTTTAAGTTATAATATTGCTCTTTTAAAACATCAGCACTAATATTAGCGGGACATTAAGTTAGGTTAAAGCCATTTAAAGTCGATTAACGGAGCTTTGAGCTTCTGGGGCTGAAATGATGCCAGCCAAATATTCTTTTAAAAGTAAAATATGAGTGGGAAGTAAGATATTTCTGGGAAGGAAGACATGAGTGGGAAGTAAGATGAGTGGGAAGTAAGATATGAGTGGGAAGTAAGATATGAGTGGGAAGGAAGACATGAGTGGGAAGTAAGATATGAGTGGGAAGTAAGATATTTCTGGGAAGGAAGACATGAGTGGGAAGTAAGATGAGTGGGAAGTAAGATACGAGTGGGAAGTAAGATATGGCTGGGAAGTAAGATACGAGTGGGGAGTAAGATACGAGTGGGAAGTAAGATGTGATTGGGGAGTAAGATGTGAGTGGGAAGTAATATGTGAGTGGGAAGTAAGATGTGATTGGGGAGTAAGATGTGAGTGGGAAGTAAGATATGAGTGGGAAGTAAAATGTGAGTGGGAAGTAAGATGAGTGGGAAGTAAGATGTGAGTGGGAAGTAAGATGTGATTGGGAAGTAAGATGTGATTGGGGAGTAAGATGTGAGTGGGGAGTAAGATGTGAGTGGGAAGTAAGATGTGATTGGGGAGTAAGATGTGAGTGGGAAGTAAGATATGAGTGGGAAGTAAGATGTGAGTGGGAAGTAAGATGTGATTGGGGAGTAAGATGTGAGTGGGAAGTAAGATGTGATTGGGGAGTAAGATGTGAGTGGGGAGTAAGATGTGAGTGGGAAGTAAGATGTGAGTGGGAAGTAAGATGTGAGTGGGAAGTAAGATGTGATTGGGGAGTAAGATGTGAGTGGGAAGTAAGATGTGAGTGGGAAGTAAGATGTGAGTGGGAAGTAAAATGTGATTGGGGAGTAAGATGTGAGTGGGAAGTAAGATGTGAGTGGGAAGTAAGATGTGATTGGGGAGTAAGATGTGAGTGGGAAGTAAGATATGAGTGGGAAGTAAGATGTGAGTGGGGAGTAAGATGTGATTGGGGAGTAAGATGTGAGTGGGGAGTAAGATGTGAGTGGGAAGTAAGATGTGAGTGGGGAGTAAGATGTGAGTGGGAAGTAAGATGTGATTGGGGAGTAAGATGTGAGTGGGGAGTAAGATGTGATTGGGGAGTAAGATGTGAGTGGGAAGTAAGATATGAGTGGGAAGTAAGATGTGATTGGGGAGTAAGATGTGAGTGGGAAGTAAGATGTGAGTGGGAAGTAAGATGTGAGTGGGAAGTAAGATGTGAGTGGGGAGTAAGATGTGATTGGGGAGTAAGATGTGAGTGGGAAGTAAGATGTGAGTGGGAAGTAAGATGTGAGTGGGAAGTAAGATGTGATTGGGGATTAAGATGTGAGTGGGAAGTAAGATATGAGTGGGGAGTAAGATGTGAGTGGGAAGTAAGATGTGAGTGGGAAGTAAGATGTGAGTGGGGAGTAAGATGTGATTGGGGAGTAAGATGTGAGTGGGAAGTAAGATGTGAGTGGGAAGTAAGATGTGAGTGGGAAGTAAGATGTGAGTGGGAAGTAAGATGTGAGTGGGAAGTAAGATGTGAGTGGGAAGTAAGATGTGAGTGGGAAGTAAGATGTGAGTGGGAAGTAAGATATGAGTGGGAAGTAAGATGTGAGTGGGGAGTAAGATATGAGTGGGAAGTAAGATGTGAGTGGGGAGTAAGATGTGATTGGGGAGTAAGATGTGATTGGGGAGTAAGATGTGAGTGGGAAGTAAGATGTGATTGGGGAGTAAGATGTGAGTGGGAAGTAAGATGTGAGTGGGAAGTAAGATGTGAGTGGGAAGTAAGATGTGATTGGGGAGTAAGATGTGAGTGGGAAGTAAGATGTGAGTGGGAAGTAAGATGTGAGTGGGAAGTAAGATGTGAGTGGGAAGTAAGATGTGAGTGGGAAGTAAGATGTGAGTGGGAAGTAAGATGTGAGTGGGAAGTAAGATGTGAGTGGGAAGTAAGATATGAGTGGGAAGTAAGATGTGAGTGGGAAGTAAGATGTGATTGGGGAGTAAGATATGAGTGGGAAGTAAGATGTGAGTGGGAAGTAAGATGTGATTGGGGAGTAAGATGTGAGTGGGAAGTAAGATGTGAGTGGGAAGTAAGATGTGATTGGGGAGTAAGATGTGAGTGGGAAGTAAGATGTGAGTGGGAAGTAAGATGTGATTGGGGAGTAAGATATGAGTGGGAAGTAAGATGTGAGTGGGAAGTAAGATGTGAGTGGGAAGTAAGATGTGAGTGGGAAGTAAGATATGAGTGGGAAGTAAGATGTGAGTGGGAAGTAAGATGTGAGTGGGTGGTTTGAGTAAATCACTGCACTGTGTGAACAAGTTGGTAAAGAAAATGTAAATAACATGCATGTTTATATTGCTACATACTATACAGAATGTACCAAGATATGTGCAATTATGTTACACAAACAAACGCTCCCCCCGCTCCCCCCGCGGGAACTTTCCAGAAGTGGAAGTGACGCTGGGCGGGGTGACGCTGTGCGCGCGGGCTGGGCGGGGTGACGCTGTGCGCGCGGGCTGGGCGGGGTGCTGCTTCCTCGCGCACGCGCAGAGCGGCAGGAGCGCGTGGTCAGAGACGGTTACACTTGTCTGTTTTGTGTGGTATGTGCGCGTGACGCTCTCACTGCTCCTCTGCCGCCTGGGGAGGCCGGGTCTGGGCGGCTGGCATCGGAGGTGGTATGGCATATCATATGGGGGGTGATATGGCATATGAGGGGGCGGTATGGGACATGGCATATGAGGGGGTGGTATGGGACGTGGCATATGAGGGGGCGGTATGGGACATGGCATATGAGGGGGCGGTATGGGACATGGCATATGAGGGGGCGGTATGGGACATGGCATATGAGGGGGCGGTATGGGACATGGCATATGAGGGGGCGGTATGGGACATGGCATATGAGGGGGCGGTATGGGACATGGCATATGAGGGGGCGGTATGGGACATGGCATATGAGGGGGCGGTATGGGACATGGCATATGAGGGGGCGGTATGGGACATGGCATATGAGGGGACGGTATGGGACATGGCATATGAGGGGGCGGTACGGGACATGGCATATGAGGGGGTGCTATGGGACATGGCATATGGGGTGGTTGTGGTATGGGACTTAGCATATGGGGGAGGGGGGACACAACACCAGGGCGTGCATTGAAAGGGTTTTACTTGTCTCCTAATTGTCACTCATTTTGGGTTGACGAATTGGTTACTTCCCCCACTCTTGCAAAGTATCATCAAATATTGACTTATGGAGTTTCACCCATTAAGACTAGAATTGTTCCTTTACCCCTTTTGCTGCATGGGCCTGCAGCCCCTTTGGTAGCGAAAGGGTTACAACAGACCTGATAAGTCCCGTCTGCATTTCTTAAATATCTCCTCAGACCTCAGTGGATCAGGAGTAGATTTTATAAGTGTAGTGCTTGACACAGGAAAGCAAAGCAAGTGACTTGTAAAACTCCGCACTCTGAATATTTATCATGACACACAAAAACATAACAATCAGTAGGCAGCTGGTCTGTTATTTGTTATTGAAGAAGTGAGATGGTTGATCTGTGCAACAAAATATAAATGTGTTTGTGTCCTATGATTGCAATATGGATGGAGAAAGTACAGGGAGTGGTTTGACTTGAGCGTACAGGCTTGTTAAGGCTGCGTCCCGCTGGCGCTGAGCGCGCGTTGCTTGCCGCGTTTACTTCCTGTACTATTTGTAAGTCCGCGCATGCTCACTCAAGCTTGGTGCTTGAGTAAACAAAAATAAATTGACTTTCAAGTGCGCTCAACTTGCCCGCAATGCCCCACCATCCGTGTTAGCGAAATATGTTGGACACCCGGCGCTCATGCTTAGACAGTTGATGACGTCACCGCTCAAGCATGAGCGCAGTCAGTGCCAGCTTGGCCGCAGCCTTAGCCTGAAAGAGTGCCCATGGAGGTGTACATTCATTTTTATTTTTTAGGTGGAATGGGGAGAGTGGCCACTTGACCATGAACAGACAGAGGTTACGGGCAGGGAGCTCCACAATTAGAGACTTAAGTCAGCAATCGGCGAAAATAGTACATAGTTTATTTTTTATTATTTGAGACCAGCGGGAGTCCTCCAGTGTTGCTCGCTGGTGCTCCCTCATGTAAAATCCAATACAGTATGTCCACTAGACGCCACAACATCATTGGTTGATCTGTGAGATTTGGCAACCATATTGTTTCCCCAGGTTGGAGCACCGTAAATATACTGGTAATCCCTTGTGCTGAAAAGTGCAGTTCAGCACCAGGGTCCAATTATGTATAATAAAATGTAAAAATTCCCAAGAAGGATTGTTGCAGTTCAAGCAATATCCTACATGTTTTTTTTGTAATAAATCAGTTCTGTACTATGAGAAAATACTTGTAGCATAGAAGAAAAAAAATGTTTTAAAGACATTTTGAATGTTTCTAATGTAGGAAGCATTTTCAAAGTCACACCCCCTTCCCCTTCTGATAGGCTCTGGCTCTTGAGCCCCATCCTCTCTCTAGCAGTGAACCAATTGTATCTAGTAACTGCCCAGTCACATAATATTGCTGGACTACATTGCCTACAATGCTGTGTAAGAGCTGAATTAAATAACCCGAGCATGCAATCGATTACAGGAGAACAGATTTATCTGCAATTTATCTAATCACTTGTCAGTGTGCAGATTGTATTGATGCACATATTCAATGGGAAACATATATATATACATTATATATATATATATATATATATATATATATATATATATATATATATATATATATATATATTAAAAACCTTAGTTGCAATATAATAGCATGTTCTTGTATAGCACTGCTAGTTTTACGTAGCGCTTTACAGAGACATTTTGCAGGCACAAGGCCCTGCCCCGTGGAGCTTACAGTCTGTTTTTGGTGCCTGAGGCACAGGGAGATAAAGTAACTTGCCCAAGGTCACAAGGAGCCAACACCAGGAATTGAAACAGGTTCCCCATGTCAGTTAAATTTGGTTATACCTTGACGTTGGTATGCAGGCGTATGTATGTATGTATTGGAGTTTGAGCTAACTGGGAATGTGTGTGTTAATTTAATACGGCAGGCATACTGTACATTCATAGGGGTCCATGTTAAAATGGATGAGTAGTGTTGTACAAAGTCCTAACAAGTGGCGGGTACCCGGGGTGAGGAAAATAAATTACCGGACAGGTAATTTTGACTGTGTATGCTGTGAGCCACAGTCTTGGAAGGTACTGTGTGTTTTGTTTGTGTGTGTGTGTGTGTGTGTGTGTGTGTGTGTGTGTCAGTAGGTAACAGTGTGTATGTACTTGCGTATGTAAATGTGTTTTTACCCCAGCATGGATTAGGATGTATTTTATTTATTTTACTTTAAAAATCATGCAGAAAACCTTTCTAAACACCATACAGGCATACCCCGCATTAACATGCGCAATGGGACCGGAGCATGTATGTAAAGCGAAAATGTACTTAAAGTGAAGCACTACCTTTTTCCCACTTATCGATGCATATACTGTAATCTGCAATCATTATATACGTGCAGAACTGATGTATATAAGACATGTGTAACAGGCTCTATAGTCTCCCCGCTTGCGCACAGCTTCGGTACAGGTGGGGAGCCAGTATTGCTGTTCAGGATGTGCTGACAGGCGCATGCGTGAGCTGCTGTTTGCCTATTGAGCGATATGTACTTACTCGCGAGTGTCCTTAAAGTGAGTGTCCTTAAAGCGGGGTATGCCTGTACATACATACACACAAATACATACACACATTATCACCGGCGGTAGCGGCCGAAAACTTTTTTTTCCCTGTCTTCCCCCTGTGGGCCGGCTCCACGCTCACTACCGTGCGCGCAACCCTTTCATAGAAAAGCTGACTAACCACAGCCAATTATAAGTGCCGTGCCCACTTTAGGACAGCCCTTATCCTTTTCCCACCGGCTGAAGAATGTTGTCCTCTGCTCCCACCGCCACCAGGATGTCGCTGTGGTCCTCCTCACCCTCCCCAGCGGTCCTCCTCATGTTTGAGTTAAATAAAATAAATTTTAAGTCACTAATACTACAGAACTGATTTATTTAATAGAGAAAAAAAACAATTTGCTGCTTTAAAACAGCAGTTGGAGGTTTTGCCCATGAAGTACAGTATGAAACTTCCTACTTGCGTGTAATGCTAAGGATTGGTACACTTTTACAGTGGTGTTTTCTGAGTAGGTGAAATATTGTTTATTCTCATATTAAATAATTCGGGTGCGGGCCTTAGATTTGCCACTAAATGGATTTTACCGGTCTATCCGTTGCTTGTTTTACCCCTCGCATGTGAAGGACATATAACCATCAAAGATTATTACTTGAATATTAAGCATAGCATTCATGAGTTGGATTAAGTTGCAAACGCAATTTGCAAATTGAACATATATTCTCTTGTAAATGATTGTAGATGTTCCGATCCCACACAAATAAGTATACATTTTGAATGGGCAAGGGCACTTTTTTCAGTTTATAGTGTGGGTTAACGTTGAGCTGGAAAATCTATAATGTCACTCGATGCAACTATCCCATTTGGGTAAAAGTTTGTTTTGGGGCAAGCCTCATTTCTTCCCTAACATGTTAGGAACCCCCCCCCCCCCCCCCCAGGGAACCAGCTCTCCTAGATTCCGTTTCTTTTCAAATCTTAATTCTTTCATCAGTGATTCCTATCATTCATTTCAAATAAATTGGAATTGATGACCAGTGATAACATGTCTTTTCTTATTATTCTCAAGCCACCTGCTTGTTCTTTTCATTGCATCCAGTTTTCTTCATCTAGAGAGCTATTTAATAAACTGAAAATCATTTGCAATTATTAATGGCCATTGAAGTCAAGGGAAGTTAATGATTGGTAACCGCTATTAAAACAGCTCCTTACTATCTTTTGTTTTTAAATGCTGCCTGACCATTTTTGATCATCCTTTATCAATATAGCAAATCTTAGGTGTGGGATGAGATGTTTGTGACTTGTTTTGTGTGTATGTTGTATGTCTCTACAGCAGGGGTGACCAACTTCAGTTTTCAAGAGCCACTACCAGGCCACGTATTGGATATCCCTGCTTTAGCACAGGTGGCTCAGTCATTGATTGAGCCACCTGTGCTGAAGCAGGGATATCCTGGAAACCTAACCTGTTGGTGGCGCTAGAGGACTGGAGTTGGCTATCCTGGTCTAATTGATAGTGTATAAACAGGTAACCTCTGACTATGTCCACCTCTCACAACAGACCTCCTCTTACTCTGATGTACATGTATATAATTTGCCTAACCTTTTATTTTTTCCTGCTATAGAAACATAGAATTTGACGACAGATAAGAACCAGTTGATTCACTGTGTATTATCCTACAGTATTTAGCATTTTGTTCAACAATGTATGAAGTATCAGTGTTAAAGGTAAGGTCAATGTCCTTTCTAGTTGATGCAATTTTGAAGTCATGTTTAAACCTTAAATGAACAATCCAGGCCATTTGTGTTCATTTTTTTAAAAATACAGGATTGAAGCAGGGGGTCTCCGGATCTGAACCCCATTAATTTCAGCTCTGGGGTCCCCCTGGTCCCAGAGATACTTGCCTCCGAAGGGGGTGCCAGTATCTCTGCTTTTTTTAAAGCCCCATGTCACATGGGCATATAGGAAGCCGCACCGGATGACATCACAGCTTCCTATTGGCCTGCAGGGCACGAGAGCTTTGCAAAGCAGCCGTAACATGAACGGCTACCGGCACCCCCTATGGAGGTAAGTATCTCTGGAAGCAGGCGGTTCACGTCGCTGAAATTAATGGGGTTGAGCTCCAGAGACCCTCTGCTTCAATCCTGTATGAAACAAAATGAAAAGGAAAAAAAAAACGGCGTGGATCGCCTCTCTTAAATAAACATTTTTGCTTTGGATAGTCCTTTTGTCGTAAGTAGCAAGCAAGGAGAAAATTAAATGTCATGGATTTCATAATTTAATGTTTTGATCCATAAATTCCATAATGATTAATAAATATAATATATACACGCTTATCACACACAAACATTATGGAGGTGTTCTATTAATATATTATTAAAAAAAGCACGTAGTTAAGGAAGAGACTTTTGTGTTAGCATTTTGAGAAATTAACATGACTTTTAGGTTAGAAAGCACAGGAATTTATAGAGACAATCCAAATGCTTTTTTATTCTTGTTACACAGGATTGAAGCAGGGCGTCTTCAGAGCTGAACTCCATTTATTTTAGCTCTGGGGAACAGAGATACCTCCGTAGGGGCTGCCTGTAGCTTTTCCAGCTGGGTATCAGGTTTCACATTTGGCCGCTTTACAAAGCTCCTGCTGGCCAATAGAAAGCCGTGACGTCATCCGGTGCGGCTTCCTATTGGCCCGCGTGATGCAGAGCTTTAAAAAGCAGAAATACCAGCACCCCCTTCGGAGGTAAGTATCTCTGGAATGCAGGGGGTCCCTAGAGCTGGAATGAATGGGGTTCAGTTCCGGAGACTCCCTGCTTCAAAACTGAAAAACATAAATGTTAAAAAAAAAAAAACTTCTGGCCCGTCTGCAGTGGAGCTAAATATTAAAAAAATGGCGGTTCAGGTTTTAACATGTAACTTCAGGTGAACAGGTAAGTAATGTCATTTAGCAGGGTTCCATCGCTGGGCTTCAAATTGCACGTCAGTTACTTAGGCAACAGGAAGATTTCCAAGTGCTATAATAACATTTTTAGATTATTATGACATCTTGTATGAGTGAATACGTAATATGAGCTTGTAAAATGTTTATAAAATTGGGGAAGAAATCATTATAGGCAATGTTCATGTTTGGGTAACCTTCCTTGGTAAATGTTTTTCCCTTTGACACAATTTTTTTAAGGTTACAGATCCGAGCTGTTTCTGGTGTCAAATAATAAAAGGCAATGACCTGGTTATTTACGGAGATGAAGACTATAAAAAGATGTTTGAAGAGATGAATATGCTCTATGGTAAAACGTACAGAGATGTGCAGGAAATAATGCCAGTGACCATAGCAGTTGGGGAGGTAATTCTTCTACAGAACTATTCTATGCGCCTAGAATCAGGAGCTCTAATGTAGAACAAATGCATTATAGCAAGGCAGGGGTGGGCAACTCCCGTCCTCAAGGGCCACCAACAGGTCAGGTTTTCAGGATTTCCCTGCTTCAGCACAGGTGACTCGATCAGTCCCAGTTTCAGTGCAAATGGCTAAATAACTCCCAGCTTCAGCACCGATTGAGCAACCTGTGGTGAAGCAGAGATATCCTGAAAACCTGACCTGTTGGTGGCCCTTGAGGACTGAAGTTGGCCGCCCCTGTAGTAAGGGTTGTTGTAAAAGTACTGTGTTTGTATGGGTGGATTGTTCTATTACGGTCTCCTTATCTTCCATATAAGAAAATGTAACTCGTTTTTGATGGTAAAGTGAAAAAACAAGATTCTGCGCTCATATATAGTGGTAAGATAATTGGTGATGTGACTCTTAAAAAGTGAATGTGAATACAACCTTATAAAGATGAGGTTTTGTGCAGCTGTTCTGGTGGAAGGCTCAGCACTCCAAGCTAGTACAAAAAAGAAGAAAGAGAACAGCGCAAAAAAAACCTCATAGTGTAGTATATTTAAAAAAGCAATTTATAAGTAAAGGGTGAGTATTGCACGTACATCTAGTTAGTATTTACACAGCGTGACATGTTTGGGACATGTTACCCATCTGTAGACAGCAAGTCACGATCGCGGTGGCGTGTGGATTCCCTGAAGAAGTTTTTCGAAACGAAACGCGTAGGAGAGGGCGCGTTCCTTTTTTCTCTATACCCACTGTGGTATTTCCCCTTTACACCGCTGAGTTTGGGACTTGCTGCCGTTTTTGGTGTTACCCAGCGCGACGCGACTTCGATACCAGGAGACGCCGTCTGATGACGTCAGATGCTAACGTGGACTAATCCGGAAGTAGAGGAAATCCTCTGAACGGACGGCGACGGCAGTGATACCGCTAGGGACTGAGAGGGAATTCCAACATCGAGCTGGCCTCCACAACCCTGTGCCCCTGCCATCAGAGGAAAGATCTCCAAGTCCTGCACCGCGATCGTGACTTGCTGTCTACAGATGGGTAACATGTCCCAAACATGTCATGCTGTGTAAATACTAACTAGATGTACGTGCAATACTCACCCTTTACTTATAAATTGCTTTTTTAAATATACTACACTATGAGGTTTTTTTTGCGCTGTTCTCTTTCTTCGTTTTTGATGGTACAAAGAAGTAATAAGAGCAGTTTCCCTCTGCTGATTTAAAAAAAAAATGTATTCCCCCTACCCTTACCGGGAAAGATGCTACCCCTCCAGGGGAAAGAACATGGTGGCTTAAATCTCCCATGTTCCCCCGGCTTTCTATTGGCCCGCATGATGCGTGGATTCAAATACCAGGAAATAACCCGACGACACCTTTCTGTGGTGGTTCTCCGGAGACTCCCTGCTTTCCACCTGGGCTTAGAGACAAGACGTGGCTGGCTCCGTTTCAATACAGTCCGAATTCCGAACAAAAACCTCCCCACTGATGCGCTCTCCCCAAACGCACACAGCTTGTGGTTTTTAGTTGTATAGTATATTCATGGCTGGAAAAATAGTGACTGCACTAACTAGGCAGAATTTGTACTAGACGTAAAGCAAACGACAACATTCCCCTAAATCCAGTACCTCCACGTTCGGTGCGTTGTATTTTCTTACACTGTAGGGCACTTGTGCACCGCTTTTTTCTTTTTCCCCCAGTACACAATTCCTGCATTTTTGAACACACGCTTCATTTGACATAGCATACTTTTCCCTTCACGCTGAATTAATCTCCCAATGTGCTGCTTAACTAGCTCCTCACATATAGTCCACCTAGAGAGCATCTTCTACCTGTTAAAGGAGAGGACTAAGTACTGAATACAATGACCTCCTCCGCTACCTATACCAAAATATTGAATGAAGTAAATTACAGAGCAATTGATAAGTGAATGTGCAAGGGATTGTATGACCATGATATTCTGTTTGACAGGCTTTCTAGATTTGACCATACTTTGAGAACAAAGTGAATTATGTAGGATCCTTTCCCAGCTTCACATTGCAGAGCCAGCAAACCAACCTTGTGCTGATGAGACCCAAAAGGTCGAGCTGTCTGTGAGTAGGGTTACTGGCTCTGCACTTCTGTAACCCAGGCTGTGCTGAAATGCTGTGTAATGCGGCAGGCTTAAGCTTATAGGGGTCCATGTTAAAAGGGATAAGAAGCAAAAGGTGACCCATTGTGAGTGCTCCTTTGCATGTCATTACCCAGAATCCCTGGCTGCAGTAGAAGCAGTGTATACTAAGAGATAATGGGGAAGGGCAGAGTTGCGGACCTGTCTGAGACCCTTGAATGTGGTCACACGTGGGATTTTTATTTGCTGTAGGATCCTTTAAAAAAAAAAAAATATATATATATTTTTTTTTTATTACATGTCCAGTTCTGCATGGTGTTCTGTGAGGAGCTGCACTGCTGGTGCCGGGCTACGCTGGAGGCCGCTGTTTGTAGCGCAGAAGATGGACTTGTGGAGTGTTTCCTTCTGGATCATGCCATTTATTGTCCTGTGGGGAAAAAAAAGTAAGCTTCGCTCTACAGGTTTCCTAAAACCTCGCCTCGTACTCAAACACACAACATATGTTCAGGTTTTGGCCACTGACCGTGTAGCTGGTGATCGGTTCAAATCTATTGAATTACATTCTATCATGCAGTACAATGGATAATCATGAGGTGGTGCCCAAACTGCAGTGTAATACAGTATTTTTTGTTGCAAATGTGTTGCTCTTCAGCATTTCGAGGCAAAATAAGATTGTAACGGCTGTACTAAGAGCTCACTTCTCTCTTGCTGCAGCGTACGCCTGCCCGTGGAGGCATGTCAGCGGCTGCCCTTCCGAGCCAAAAAGTTTCAACTGCACCAAGTGCAGCCAATATCGCTACATTTTGACTTGTATGAAGACATCGCAGAACTTGGGTACGATTTGGATATTAACTTCAAAATGTCGTTTAAAGTATCTGCAAGAATCGTCACAGAAACTTAAGTGGGACTTCAAAAAATATGTATTGACATTTGTTTCTTTCCTTCTCTAATCGGGTTAAGTAGATGTTGGTGAATAAGTACTTTTATGGAGACCTTTTAAGCATGTGCCAGATTGTGTTTTGCGCCCTATAAATAAGAAATAACAAAAATGATTGCAATAAGATATTTCTAGATCTTTTTACTCTGACTGCCTTAATGTAAATGTAACGTCTAAAATCCGAAAACAAATGTCATTGTTTTAGTTGTCTTTCACCATCAGATAATACTTTAAAACCTATTTGGCTGAAATGTTTTTGCCCAAAACCTGTTCCCACTAAGAATGATGAGAAATCTTTAGAGATTTATATTATAGTTTCCCCCCAAACCCCTCTGGTGTAAATATGTTTCATACTGCATAATGTCAACTTTATATTCTTCGAGCTTTTACTAAATGCTTATTTCTCTATAATTTTTGGTTGAATGGTTATTTGCATAACCAAATCTCTGATTTCTTTGCATTGTTAGGCCAGCAAAGAGATGGGACACGGCTGCTACACAGTATTTTCAACATCTTATTAATGGTAAAATAAAAAAATTATTGCAATATGGGCCCACATACAGTACATACTGTAGTAACAGTAATGCTGGAAGATTAAGGTGGTTAATTGAATACAGTAGTTAGAAGGAAACAGGAGAAAGTGCCCCAACACAGGGAGAACTTGCGAACCCTCACTCAGCTGAAATAAAAGATTATAGGTGCAAACGTGGTGTGTGTGTGTGTGTGTGTGTGTGTGTGTGTGTGTGTGTACAGTATATCTATCTACAGTGGTCGACAAATCACCAAAAAATACTCGCCGAACAAAAACATCTACTCACCACCTAGTACCACATGTGTGCTGCTTGGGCCACAAGGAGCTCGCCACAATGTTAAATCCACTCGCCCGGGGCGTGCAAATGTATAGGTTTGTCGAACACTGTCTATCTATATATCTCTTTATACTAAAATAAATGTCGGAACAGGACAAGCAAATATACACCGTGAACTGACAGACAATGCAGTAACCGTTTGTGATGCAGTGAGCATTCACATAAGCATCTGTGTGAGCACTGATCTAGTCCTCAATGTTAAAAAGAGGAATGACAAGAAGTCATCATAATGAGTACAGTGAAAAATCACGTAAGGATAAGCCTTATATAGGTATTAATGGTCTGGTCCTCAATATCAATAAGGGGAATAGCTCAAAATCACTATAATAATGAAAAACAGTTGGTAGGTGTAAAAACAAACTAAAGCTAATGTTTAAAAAAAGGACCAGCCACGGGAGCAGTGTAGCAGGCAGTCTGCAGCAATAACTAAATATATGCAATGTGGCAGACCTGTTGCTGAAAATGCTCTGCCATGTTACTGTTATGTGAAAATGATCGAGAGCAGCTACTTTAATAATAATCTTTGCGTATGCCAAGAGACTGTCTCAAACCCTAACATAGGTAGTTTCAAATAGTTACGGTATGGAGGAATATATAAAGAGGAGCCCTATTAAAGCACCATCTGTGGATAAGGCTAAAGATCTCCCTCTTGTGGAACACACTGGTACAAAGGGAGAGTGTAAAGAGACAACAAAAGAACCTATGTGCACTCGCTATTCACTAAAGAGGACTTGGAAACACTCAATCCTAGGGGAACCCCTATATAGCCACTCACTAATATACTAAAAACTACTTTATTTAACAGCTATGCAAAGAAACATATTATACATGGATAAAAAACACAAGGATAACCGCACGAGTGGAGCAATTTGTATGTCTAAACCTCACCACATATGTACTAATCTATTGGTAGTGGATAGACAAAGGGAGGTGACACGGTATGAATGAAAAAACTGGTCATATGTATACCAATATGTACACCAAGCATCTCTATTGAGTACTATGAGTATTAAAGCAATTTAGACCCACGCAGAAAGTGTATAAATAAACACAGTCCCCGTATCTAATGTATGGCTATCAACATTGTTAAGCGCAAATACATAAGACAGGCATACACATGGTGTCCACGGAACTGTGTCCCAGGCTATCCTCAAGACTTACAGGTCAAAAACATGAACCCCCTGTAAATAAGGGTATACAGTATGTATAGTTGATGCCGTGGGGCATATGAACAGAGGGATACAACCCGATACTAGCACGGGTTCGTGCTAAAGTAGTGCTGTGCGGTATACACTTCCTCCCTGCTTGCTCAGCTCATGCGCTCCCGTGCTAGTATCAGGTTGTATCCCTCTGTTCATATGCCCCACGGCATCAACTATACATATACCCTTATTTATAGGGGGTTCATGCTTTTGAGGATAGCCTGGGACACAGTTCCGTGGACACCATGTGTATGCCTGTCTTATGTATTTGCGCTTAACAATGTTGATAGCCATACATTAGATACGGGGACTGTGTTTATTTATACACTTTCTGCGTGGGTCTAAATTGCTTTAATACTCATAGTACTCAATAGAGATGCTAGGTGCTTGGTGTACATATTGGTATACATATGACCAGTTTTTTCATTCATACCGTGTCACCTCCCTTTGTCTATCCACTACCAATAGATTAGTACATATGTGGTGAGGTTTAGACATACAAATTGCTCCACTCGTGCGGTTATCCTTGTGTTTTTTATCCATGTATAATATGTGTCTTTGCATAGCTGTTAAATAAAGTAGTTTTTAGTATATTAGTGAGTGGCTATATAGGGGTTCCCCTAGGATTGAATGTTTCCAAGCCCTCTTTAGTGAATAGCGAGTGCACATAGGTTCTTTTGTTGTCTCTTCACACTCTCCCTTTGTGCAGTTAACTTCCCGTATGCACCCTATTCATTTAATAAATTGTATATATATGTAGGCGAGCGGCAGCTTCTCTGTACCTGTTTTAGGAACATACTGGTAGCCAGAAGCTGCAGAGGACGGGGAGGCACAGTTTGTATCATCAAGCGGCCGTCTCAAGTCCCTGCTCCTACCTTCCCCCTGATTGTAGATTTTGTTTGTGACGACAGGCTTCACCCAGATTAACCGTGTCGAAACCTGCGTTGGTAGTGTACTCGCTACTGATGTCGCACGTTGGCGACTAGATCAGTGCTCACATAGAGCTGATCCTTGTTTGAATTCTCAGTACATCACACACGGTTATTGTATCGTCTGCTTTTATTTTAGGTAATAACTATTAAAGTACATTTTTAGCACCATTTCACATATATCTACCTTCCATTATTTTATAGTGTGCAACTTTCTGGGGCTTTCTTTTACTTTTCATATATATAATTGAATGGCTATTGTGCACATACTTTTAAGTAACTAAAACAACTTGTGGTAATATTTAAACACATTTAGTTCTTTTTAGTTCAGTTTTTCCTTGGTGTGTATACTGGTTTGTGGTTTCAGTATGTAGTGTGTGTCTTAAAGTAAAATTGGACGATAGCATTAGATATTTCAATGCTGAAATCGATATTAAACGTCTATTTTTTTTTCTTTTTATATAGAGTCGACCCACACTGAGGCAAAGTTATGCTCAGCAAAAAACAATAGTTTCAGTGTCTATCTTTATATCACTACAAAAGATTTTACGGTAATGGCTTTTTCAATTCATAAAATATTAAAGTTTTTATAGCAGCAATCCTAGTAACACAAAAAATGTTTCCTTAAAGATTTGTGTTAACGATGAGCTCGTGGCAAAAAACTTTGCGTGCTTCTGTGCGATGGAAATATCTCCGGAAATGACCACTATTGTAAATAGTCCACTTGCCCAAGACTCGGAAAGCCTTCAGTCTTCAGGAAAAGAAAAGCACAAAGAAGTGAATAACATGGCCCAGGTGCTCTGGCCTGTTTTATTGCGAAGAAAACTCGTACAGAGACATCACACAGGTAGGATTGTCATAGAAGATGTTGGCATTTTTTAAATCGCATGGAATTTTCCTCCCCAACTGCAGTTGTCCGTCCCCCCCCCTTCCTTTGTGTCCTTTTTTTTTTTTTTAGTGAAAAATAATTACTTTGATTTGTTTTACTTGGTGAGGAAGCAGTTTGTGAATAGTTTACAAACTACTGATAAGCTTATGTAAAATATACACTGCATTTTCTTATGTTTTTGCCACAGGGTTCCCGGTAAAGACGAAGACTATAGTTGATGTAACAAGGTATGAAGATTAATAAAGCCATTCCCGTTTGGATGAGGGAAATCACTCTTCCTTCTGTTCCCTCTACAGATGCGCATTCTTCTTATTCATAACTCAATTGGGTAGCATTATACTTTTCAATCCCGCCTCTAAAATAGTTGGTCCTAAGAAAAAAATGCTACTTTAAGTGCGGTCTGCCGCCAGCAAATTCTGCTTTTTTGTTGTTTTTTCTCTCCAAACTTTGCAAGTCATTTTCTAGAAGTACAAGAGATTTTTTTTTTTTGCTTCACAAATTCTTTGTAAGCTTTATGAAGAAATATAAATTCATTATAATGGACTAATTCCCAGGCCTTTGATGCAGAAAACGGAAGTCTGCCTGGGAGGTAGGATTCGGGATCTCAGGTGATTGACAGCGGGGGGCATAGCATAGCTGTGTGGGGGGAGAGGAGAGAAAGCAATTTCTCCACAAGGAACACACCAGGGCAAGGTTTTTCTGCAGCAGTTCCACATTGGTCGATGTTTTCCTTCAGGTGCACAGCTCCACGGCTGCTTCCACGGATTTTAATAAATGGCAATTTCTTCTTTTTTCCAGCTAACGTGGTGATGTGAAATTAAATGAGCACTGAGTGGGCCCAATACACAGACGCTTGTCATGTCTAATACGGATTTGGTGTTCAGCTCAACCACTGCAATTATCAGCACAATGTACTTTTGTGAAGTTTAAAAAAAAAAAAAAGATATATATAGTGGGAAGCTTGTGTGTATTTGGGATTTTTAATTTATAACTCCTGAAACTGCAGCTTAAAGCGTTTTTATTTCTTACAAATTGACTGGTCACAGCAATAATATATTAGGAGTCGATTAATGAGAAAGCGGTTACTCTGGAAGTTCAGCAATGCTCAAACTGCCGCTGCTTTTCCTTGCACAAAAAAACATAAAACTGGTTACAAACCTGGCGGCAGCTACTGCCATTCCTTCGGGTAAAGGGGGAGAAAGCAAGCTTTTGGCAACTGGAGAGTCCCCCATGGAAACTTCTTTTGATTTGTGACATTTCTATAAAAGTACAATTACTTATTTATAATTTGTCTCCTTTTATTAGAGCTGGAAACATAGTTTTGACAAAGATTTTCATGAAATGCCAATCTATTATTCTTCTCAGATATTGATTTAAAATGTTCCATGGTGGATATGCAACTGAAATAATTACCTGCTAGGATTATTTTATACTTGTTTAGTAGTCCTGCAAATGTTCTTGAAAGCAAAAGCTTAGCACCACATCTGGAAACAGCTGCACAACGAGCAGCCCAGGTAGTTATGTTTCCTTGTCCTGTAACCCTATGAGTGATGTATTTGGCAAAGTGTGGTAACTAACTTAGTGTAGTCGGTAGTTCAAGGCATAGAGATTAGGGAAATACTGAAATAAAATATGAACAGAACTTGATTTTTTTTTTTTTTTCCTTCATTTTGTAGATAATTTTTGTTTGATCGATTTGGAACCGGACTTTCTGTGATATTTGCACTTTAACCTAAATTCCTTTTGTTCTTTCTATAACACTTTGTTACAGTGAACTTGAAGCAAGGCTGGATTGTGACGAGAAACAAGACTGTGCTAAGTAAGCGTTTTATGTTTCTGTTATAAGCTTAGAATAAATGTGTATTCATTAAAGATGCTGTATAAAGTACTAGTAGCCATTTGACACTGGAGAGGTGGTATTTTGTTATAGGTTTGGTGCCTTTTTATGGGCTAACTAACGGAGTTATTGTATACATTAAATTACAGTTGTGGAGCTTTTCGAACCTATGCAAGTCTCTTCATATAAGAAGCACACAATAAAGAGGCTTGTGAGGTTTTTGAATATTGGAATCACACAAGAACACTGAAAAAGTTAATATGTAACAGTACAACAAATATAAATTGTATGTGATGAGCCAGTCTTGAAACTCAGATATATGAAATTACCATGAGTCATAAAAAATAGAACGTTTATATAATGTTATTTGTAAAGAATGAGCTATGAATTTGCATAGTAACATCAAATCCTGGTGGGCCAAGAGAGGCAAATATACCTTCAATCTTGGATATCCAAAGACTGCCCCACTATATAAGCTATGCCACTAGCTGGTTAATGCAGGTTTGTTTGATTACTTAGTCATAGTAAAACCCTGTTCAATTATCTTGCTAAGCTCTGAGCCACTGGCCTCCTCTTGCAGTACTGACGTTGCACACGACCGTTCATGCTCTGGACAATAGCAATGTTCGTTGGTGCCACTGTCGGTGTGCTTCACATAAACTAAACTTTGTATGCTAATAGTAATTGATTTAAATCATCTGACAGTGTGATCTAAAGAAACTGATGCTTTCATGATCTAATACAGGGGCGTGCAAAGTTTTTTTTTTTTTTTTTTTTTTCCCCGCCCCCCCTCCCCCGTGTGCCGGCTCCAGAGCTCGCCCCCCCCCCCCCCCCCACTTCCCTGTGATCTGGGAGGGTCACGTGACCCTGCAGCATCGTTTGCCGTGTTTCCATGACGATACGTCACATGACCACGCATTGTCATGGCGACGTGACCAGAAGCCGGCTGAATCCCGGTAAGTTGAAGTTGCAGAGGTCACGCGGTCCCCTAGCATTTCGTTTAAATGCCTCAGGGAAGAGTGTGGGGCCTCTGCAACCTCCAGTGCTCCCCCCCCCCCAGAAAAATCTCACGCCCCCCAGTTTGCGCACCACTGATCTAATAGATCCCAGTGCTAACCTGAGTACTGTAACTAGGATAATTTCTGTGTCGTTATTCGATTTTAAAACCCATTATTTTATCTTATGGTTTTGTAAATAAAGTTTATTAAATTGAATTTCAAATATCATCCAGAAGGGTGACGGAGTGCCCACAACTGGGTTTACTTTTTCTTGTTTAGTTTATATCCTCAACATAACCCAGAGGAGCACTATCAGCACTAATACATTTATAGCTGAAGCGGGGGTACCATATCTAGTATATTTTCAATCAAAACAACCTTTGACATCCATAACGTCAACTAGAAGGTTCATAGAGTTTGTATGTTTCCATATTGCATCTCCCCCACCAAGATATGGTTCTTTTGGGAACAATTCCTATCTTCTATTCCATAGTCATTTATCCTTTTAATGTTAACCAAGAGATTATAGTTCCATCTTTCTGCCCAAAGTTCTCAGAGCATTAAGAATTAATATTTCAAGATCCAATGATTTTCGTGAAACCCAGAGGCTATGCAGCAGCTAAACGTTAAATTGCAAGGTGGATCTACTGTATATGGCAATATAAGAAGCCTACTGTATATAACATCTGGCCCAAATGCTCCAGAAACAAATTTGAAACTCATTCAACTAGGGCTGTGGCATCATTCTGGGCTGCAAAACACGAGCCTCGCAGAAAAAACCTGCAAGGCTGCAACATGATCCTCGCTTCGTATTTGGACATTCTAGACTCTGCAGAAACCGCTTTTTGGGGGAGGGAGGCAGTTCTTCAAGCAGCTGCTAAAGTTCCCCATCCATTTTTAAGTGCTCTGGGACACTTGTGTCATGCACTGCCACGGAGGTACTGCTAGAGGAAATTATCGGCAAGTATTAATTTCCCCATTCTCGTAGTCCTTCCGTGGCAGTGCATGCCTGGTTTTCTTTCCCTCTGTTTTCTTTTGGTATCACATTTTCTTGGGAGTATCCTGCTGACAACTGGACAGATGAGACAACTGGCTTGAGAGAGATGTGCTCCCTATATTGCACAGGACGGGCGTCGTCTGGTCTGTCCTATCTGCAGTGGGAGGGGCCTACTTCTCAGTGTCATGTACTGCCCTGGGTGGACTAGAAGGAAATTATTGGTGAATTAAAAAAATCTCTGTTTCTGTGCTTACTATCTCGGACACAAGTAGAATCCATGATCAAGCAGTAGGCCCACAATATGCTCTACTGCTGGAAATATTTGTACTTGAAATGTTACATTTTTGCTTGGTTTTCTATAGGTCTATACAACAAACAAATCTGTCAAGGCCATCTTACTGTATATGTCGATCCACTTAAGTTTCATAACCTTCAATAGGCTTGCATTTCTCAGCAAATATGGCTACTAGAACTCTATACAGTAACTTCATTCCCTGAGGGGGAAAAAAGTGATGGCTTACTGTATTGCAGCACTTTACTTTTGCATGGTAGTATTGCAGCATATATCAATGTGTAGATCTTGCTATCTGTTGTAGCTGGTAATATTTGAGTGGGGAGGGAAGACTTGTTCATTCTGACACTGTATAAATTAACTTTCAGACTTCTGCAGATTTTAAATCCAGAACCGTTAAAACTTTCAGATGATCAAGATAATGAGCAGGTACCGCTGAGATTCCTTGATGCTGAATTTCTTCTACATTGCCAATCTGTCATTTGTATCCTATTAAATAGATGATTGAGCCTGAATGTAAGCTTGCAGGGTAACAGAGCATTCACATAGGCAACTATAGATAGACCTATTGTAACTTTGAATTAAAAATATCAAATGTAGAGCACGTGTGCTTAACTGGTTTTACAATTTTCTCCTCATCCCTTCTTTTTCTCTCTGTTGGCAGAAACCAGTGTTCAAAGCCCCACGGCGTCCCATTGTGTTACGCAAAGCAATCGAACCATGCTCCACTCTTGAATCTGCACCACTTTCTTCTGATCTCAAAAAGGTGACAAATTACTATAGAGACTTTCAAAATATGTAGTGGAAGAATTATATTGATATAAATAAATACATGGGACTTGATTGGGGGGGGGGGGTAGCCCTTCAAATCTTGTTTATTTGAAAATTATTGCCATAGCATCTACAATCCCTTTTCTCAATGTTGCTTCTGGTTTAACAGGAAAAGATTGCAAAATACATTGTGTCAATACTGGCAGTCTTCTAAAAATACATTATCCAGCACCTTCCTGTGCAGTACTGGTACATTATAGGATCAAAGTAGGATGTAGATCAGGGGGGCGTAAACTGGGGGGGCGGGAGATTTTGCTCGGGGGGGGGGGGGAGGCGGGGGCCGCGGGCGATTGCAGAGGCCCCGCGCACTTCCCCAAGACATTTAAATTAAGTGCCGGGGGATCGTGTGAGGCCTTTGCAACTGTTTACTTACCGGGATTCAGCCGGCTGTGACGCGTCGCCATGGCAACGCGGCGTCATGATGCAGCAGTGCCATGTAACGTCACACGCGTCAAATAACGCCGCGGGTGACGTCGCATGACCCCGCAGCGTCATTTGACGCGGGTACCAGGTGGGAGGGCACACGAGAGCGGGAAAAGGAAGACAGGGGGCGCAGCAGGAAAAGTTTGTGCTCCCCTGATGTAGACAACTAAAAAGTGTAATTGAGAAATAATTGTTAAGTAAAAATTTGAAATGTATGCAAATTTTACTTATCCATATCTGCAGAAAATGCGTTATGAAAGAGCTTTGTATAAATTACAAGGTGTGTCTATATATGTATATATAAAAATAAAAAATGTTCGTATTGGTTCTTGCATTTTAAATACTTTAAATGTATTGGTGTAAGATAAGCTGGTTAATGCCATGAAATATTTTGCAGGCACTTATGCGGAGTTGTTACTCTGGACCAAATTTCACTGAATCCTACTGTTGGCCATCTGTAGCCCAGGGATATGATACAATAATGGTATCTTCTGATGGGATGAATCCCATGAACTATATACCTCCGATTCTCACTTTTTTGCACTTTGCTTCAGCAGCGTTCAAATTGCTGCCAGCTAGAAACGGGGTGAGTTGGAAACACTTCTTCAGTTATTAGCTGATAATAAAAAAAATAATGAAGCATTTTGAATCTCTGCAGGTTGATCTGAATACTCCTAGATGTGTTTAGACGCGTTGTTATCAAGAAAGCTGTTATCAGCAACACAGTGAATGCATTTATATCGATCACGTTTTTTTGGTAAACTTTTAGGTATTTCTTCCCCTAATGTTTAGCATCTGAGATATTGATTTTGCAAGGTGTGTAGAATATATTTTCCTCCACATTTTTGCCGTGAATTTATTCATGGTTTAAATTGCTTCATTTATGATAGTATAAGTGTTGGTCCAACAAAGTTTTTATATTGGCACAACATGGCAATTTTCTGCACAAGCATTGCATATCTTTAGCAACACAGTAAATAATTTTCGTTTTGTGGTTTTCTAACTATCGAAATGTACACTTGTCATTTTAGCCTCTTGCAGTGTTCATCTGCCCTGGGTGGAAGAAAGCTCATATTGTGCATGATCTGCTTCTGAAGTACGGCAGATATACCAGGCCACTAAATCCCATGTTAATTTTGGTTGGTCTGAAAAAGTCAGAATACGAAAGTATGAGCCTTCGACCGGGATGTAAGTTATGCAAAACCTTTCTGATGTTAGTAAAATACACACATTTGTTGCAATCTACACAGCTTTGAAACTAAGTTAGGATAAGAAGTCCTACTCCAAAGCTTAAAAAGAATTGTTATTAACAATCTAGTCTCCTTTTCCTCATAAACATTGGGAAAAATATGAGATATAGTCACCAATGGTTGATCTATGATTCGTTTCTTCAGAAAACTCATTGTGTTTACAGTTCTATGTGTAGATGTATGTATGTCCTGTTTAAAAGATTTACTCAGTGGCCTTAAGCATTGATAAGTTTGGTATGTTTGAATATCAAAAGGTGTTTTTTTTTTTCTTCCCCCTCTTAACTGTTTGCTGTTAATTGACCAACTGGAACAAGCTGATTTATTGGGGTTGGGGGAAGGTCATGTGACTGCTTTAGATGTATAAAACACATATCCCCCTTGCATTGGCAAGGTAGCATTGGCATCTTAAGAGTGATCATTTTAAGTGACAATAATAGTTAGACTATAGTTTGACTAGAGGGACTGGGGACTGCATCCTTTCTGCAAACTTTTCCTCAAGTCAGCAAACGGTGAGCTTATATGACCACACTTTGATCCCATGCTGTTAACCTGCATATTTTAACCCCACACCCCTTTACAACTTATTTCACTGCAGCCTTTACCAAAACTGACTGCACAAAAATAACTCCCACACCAACTCAGCCCACTGAAACCCAGAACTGACTCTAGCATTGCAATGCAGCAAAACATTTGACAAGGAACAGGCACACCCCGGCTCTTTAGTCTGCACACACTCACTTTGCTCACAACAGCTCCATGCAGCACTGCCTACCTCTGGCATCATGAACCTGCTATGTATCTTAACTTTTTTCTTTCTCCTGGCCTCATGGAGATGTTACTCCCTCTATCCACTACAAACTCCTCCATCCTGGCACTCACCCAACATCACCATACACCCTGGACTACTCAAAAGCCTTTCACTATTTACGGAATGTTGGTGGAGAACTCTAAAAACCAGCACACCAACCACTGCTCACTCTAATGGCAAACACGACAAATTTACAAGTTGCAAACAACTACCCAAATTTCTGCTCATACTATTATTCTCTTTAGCAGGTGATATTGAACCTAACCCAAGTCCTCCCATTTCAAATCTGTCCCATGCCCCTGAGAATTCCACCTTTAAATTCCAAAAAGGGCTATCTGTCGCCCATATAAATATCCGGAGCCTGCTGCCCAAACTGGACGAACTAAGGTCATGGTGCCTTATGCATAAACCCAAAGCCATCGTTCTGATACTCCATTTTTAGGAGAGATAGGTCCAAGAGAGGAGGAGGTGTGTTATTTTATATTGCAGACACATTACAATTTACACTGTTAAATTGGCCCCCAAGCCCACCTTCTTTTGAATTTCTATTTGGCAAAATCTGCCTCCCATTTTCCAAGCCCATCTTGCTCGCTGGCATCTACCGCCCCCCCTAAAGCCCCTCTACAATCCCTGGCTGATATCACCCAGTTTCTTGGCTCCATTTCCTCTCTGAACGAGAAGAGTGAGCTGCTAGTTTTTGGGGATTTCAACTTCAACTGGCTTGACCCTAAAAACCATAAAATCCAGATACAACTCAAGTCACTTAACCTATCACAACTCATTTCCCAACCCACACGGACAAATTCGCATAACCATTCCTTGCTAGACTGGATTCTCTCCTCAAACCCCAGCAGAATCCAATCCTCTGGCATCCTTCCTGATATTTTCAGTGACCATGCAATAGTGTACTGTGTAAGGAAAATTAAAACGCCCCATTCAAGCCCTAAAGTTCTCCTCACTAGAACATTTAAAAACTTTAACCCACAACAGTTTCTGGATGACCTTACCAACTGCCCATGGAACAGAATCGATTTAATTCCCAACCCTGATTCTGCGCTCTACTATTTCCAATCCGAGTTCTTAAAACTCTGCGATACCCATGCTCCACTATGCAAAATAAGGGTACGGGGGGCCCATCTTCCATGGGTTACATCTGACCTTATTGCACTCTACCAGCTCAGGGATACCTTGTGGAAAAGCTACAAAGTAACTGGCACTACCAAGGAACTCAATCACTACAGATGCCTGCGAAACATGTGCACAAGGCAAACAAGGCACGCAAAAGCACAATACAGGCATACCCCGGTTTAAGGACACTCATTTTAAGTACACTCGCGAGTAAGTACATATCGCTCAATAGGAAACCGGCAGCTCGCGCATGCGCCTGTCAGCACGTCCTGAACAGCAATACCGGCTCCCTACCTGTACCGAAGCTGTGCGCAAGCGGAGAGACTATAGAATAGAGCCTGTTACAAATGCGTTATTTACATCAGTTATGCACGTATATGACGATTGCCGTACAGAACATGCATTGATAAGTGGGTAAAAGGTAGTGCTTCACTTTAAGTACATTTTCGCTTTACATACATGCTCCGGTCCCATTGCATACGTTAATGCGGGGTATGCCTGTATTACTCTGACAATCTCCACCAAAATACATCAAACCCAGCTAACTTCTGGAAGGTTATCAACAATATATTCCAGCCTCCTAACCATCAACAACCAAGTAATATCACTAAGGGGGGATATTACTCTGACAAACCCCACTGACATTGCAAATGCATTCAATGATTACTTTGTGGGGTGTGCCACTAACTTATTAGCAAAACGCAGCCCAAACCACAAACCTGAATCTCATCCTGGGACTGCCCACATAGCCCCACCCCCTCCCAACACTGCCCACAATTTTCAATTTAGCCCAGTATCTGAAGAGGAGATTACACAAGCGCTCCTCAAACTAAAACTAAGCAGCCAATGTGGACCTGACTTACTACAATCTAGGTTCCTACGACTTGGTGCCCCAGCCATTGCCAAACCAATTGCTTCCATAGTCAACTCTATCCTGTCTGCAGGCCATACCCCGAAGACCTGGAAAACTGCCAGAGTTGTCCCAATCTTCAAAAGTGGGGACAAAAACACTCTCAAACTACAGGCCAATCTCACTTCTCCCAATTCTATCCAAAGTCATGAAAAAATGTGTCCACTCCCAATTAAGCGATTACTATACCAAGACAAATTTCCCTAGCCAATTCCAATCTGGCTTTCGTCCCAAACACTCCACCGTAACTACCCTGCTAAAAGTTTGCAATGAAATCCAGTGTGGAATGGAACGGGGACAACTCACTGGTGCAGTATTCCTAGATTTTGCCAAGGCTTTTGATACAGTTGATCATGCTATCCTGCTTAACAAACTCCAGAGCTCTGGAATAGGGAAGCATGCTTTAAACTGGTTTTAGTCCTACCTATCAGGAAGATCCCAACATGTGTCCATCTCAGGCTCTAACTCCAACCCCCTGGATATCACCTGTGGTGTCCCGCAAGGCTCTTTTCTGGGGCCCCTACTCTTCTCAGTGTTCATTAATGATCTTCCCACAGCTTGTAAGGAAGCCTCAATACACATGTATGCAGATGACGCAATCCTATATGCACACAGCCATAGCCTCTCTGACCTTCGACACATACTTCAGTCTGACTTTTTGAGACTCGAAAACTGGATTTCCCAAAACAAACTGTTTTTAAACACTGACAAGACTGTAACAATGGTATTTGGGACCAAGACTAAATTTTTAAAGCTTCCAGCGACTGAGCTCCAGATTAGAACCAACGCTAACACCACCCTAACCCCTGTCACTAGTTTTAAATACGTGGGCTTATGGTTTGACTCCCACTTAACATTCGGGATGCACATTGATACCCTGACAACCAAGACCTATGCTAAACTAGGGGTACTTTACAGGAACAAATCCTCCCTAAGTCTCCTGGTCAGAAAGCGTATCGCACAGCAGATGCTAATGCCAATTATTGACTATGGAGACATAGTATATGGCACGGCACCTCAAACCCACCTTAGCAAACTTGACACCCTCTACAATTCAATTTGTCGTTTTGTTCTCCAATGCAACTACAACACACATCACTGCGAAATGCTCAAAGAACTAGATTGGTCAACACTAGAGTCTAGGCGCAAAGTTCACCTTTCCTGTCTTGCCTTTAAATTCTTCATGGGCAAGCTTCCCAGCTATCTGAACAAGCTCCTCGCCCCTACCACATGCAGCACCTATCACCTGAGATTAGACTCCAAAAGACTGTTCATGGTCCCAAGGCTCAACAAAGTATCCGGCCGCTCCTCCTCTTACTGTGCACCCCAAAACTGGAACAACCTACCAGAGACTCTCACATCCACCACCAGTTTAAGTTCTTTCAAATCTAAGGCTGTCTCACATTTTAATCTGGTCTGTAACTGTTTCATTCGCCCATAATATATATTTTCTTTAACTGTGCATGCAATGTCTTGTATATAATGTATACCCTGTTGATTTATGTAACTTTATTTGTAACCATGTATTATTTGTCCTAACTCTATGCCCAGGACATACTTGAAAACGAGAGGTAACTCTCAATGTATTACTTCCTGGTAAAATATTTTATAAATAAATAAATATAGCGCCATTAATGTACATAGCGCTTCACAGCAGTAATAAATGTGACAATCCTATAAATAACAAATATAAATAACACCATATAAAGAGGAAATGTGCTTCAGACAAAAAAGTAACATTTAGGAAAAGGAGTACCTGATCCGAAGAGCTTACAATCTAATTGGTTGATAGGAAGAACGTACAGAGACAGTAGGAGGGTGTTCTGGTAAGTGCGTCAGCAAGAGGCCAAGGTTGATGTATAAGGTATATAGTATCAGCCACGGAGCTACTCATATGCTTCCTTAAGCAGGTGTGTTTTGAGGTGGTTCTTAAATGTTGATATAGAGGGTGCTAGTCGGATATTGAGGGGAAGGGCATTCCAGAGGTGTGGGGCAGTCAGGGAGAAGAGTTTAAGCTGGTAGAGGGCTTTAGATACAAAAGGGGTAGAGAGGACATCCTTAAGCAGAATGCAAGAGTCGGGATGGTGCATAGCGAGAAATTAGGGCTGAGATGTAAGGGGGAGCAGAAGAGTGTAAAGCTTTAAAAGTGAGGAGGAGAATTGTGTGTGATACGGGATTGATAGGAAGCCAGGAGAGGGATTTCAGCGGGGGCTGGGGGGGGGGGGAGAGGCAGAAATCAACGGACAATATGTCCTAAAATACAATTATACTATGGTGAGAATCAGCATGCCCAAGATAAGTAGCAGAGTATAGTCGAGGTTCAAGGAACCCAGAGACCACTAAATCCCTTAATATATAAACAGAACATAATGAAAGGGAACCTGCACACTCATAAAAAGTATGTAAATCAATAAAGTATTTGACTGAAAGTAAGCATAAAAAAACACCATGCATAGTGAATAGAGACATACAGATAAGATGAAACAAACAGGACTAAGAGTAAGATACAGCTATATGTAAAGAATATTTAACTCCGCGTCAGGTTTTGATTTAGCCACTGATTGAGCCTCCTTTCCAGAAGCTGGGATCTTCTTAAAACCTGACCTGTTCGGGGGGATTCTTGAGAACTGGAGTTGAGCACCACGGACTGGTGATAATTTTTTTATGTTTTGCTCTGAAATACCAACTCCCATTTTTTTTTTTTTTTTTTGTCCTTTTAAAATTCAGGTGAAGTGATTGTGACTACACCACACAGCCTTCTGAGGTTTTTGGAACACCATGGCCTGCTATTTCTAAGGCTTTGTCATCTTGTATTAGATGAGGTTGAGCTGCTATTTTCCAAATCCAGGGAACAAGTAGGTTGGATTCTTTCTAACATCTCTTCTAAACAATGCATTGTGGATGCAAACCTTGAGCCACTCATTAAATTGTTAGATCTCGGTTTTAGTTCTAATAGTAGCATGAGTGTAAATACTTCGCTTGGTTTAAGGTATTCATATTTGGCAGAAAATGACCAGGAGAGTGTTCCATTTGCATGTCTTAGACAGATCTGCAACCCTGCCTGCCTTTCATCATTATCGCCCAGCATACAGTGCTTCGCTGCAGTTTCGAAAACAGCGCTCTGTGGGTAGGTTTACCTGCTCTGCATCTTAACCCAGGCTGTGATGAAAAGCTGTGCAATGTAGAAAGCATAAACTTATAAGCGTCCATGTCAAAATGGATTTGAAGCATAAGGTGGCACTGTGTGCTCATTTACATGTCATTTCCCATAATCCCTTGCAGTGGAAGCACTGTATGCTGGGCGATAATGATGAAAGGCAGGGTTGCAGACCTGTCTTAAGACATGCAAATGAGCACACAGTAATATTTCCATTTGCTATATGCTTTACGGTGGAGTTTTTTTTTGTTTGTGTCTGTGTGTGTGTGTGTGTGTGTCTCTATATACTGTTATTAACGGTAATTGTTGCCTCCAGATACTAACAATTTTAGAAAACTATAAGAAAACGGTTGCAGTTGAAGACCGGGACAGTGCGCCACAACAGATAGTCGCCATTGGAAAGGTTTGGCACAAAGAAATGGAACATTTATTACATTATACAACAGACCCACAGGTCATAATTACCAAAATGGAACAGGCTGCGGTCTTTGGAAATGTGCAGCAGGTATAGTTCCTTGTATTGAATACCTTTTTTGCTTATTTAAAGGTAATGTTTGTTGAATTTGCGTTTTTCCCTACTGCCATGATCGGTATTAATAAGACATACGGCAAATTGAACATTGGAGCATTTGATGCATAAACTTAAGACGTACGTTTTAGAACACGCTCGGTTATTCACACATTTAAACACTTTCTTCTTGGAGTTGTACTGTAACAGGGAATGGTATCTGTGAGGTATTTGTTGTCATTCTTTGAATAGTTGTCCAGCACTCGATGGAAACCAAACTCTTGTTTCTTCACAACATAGCAGAACTTTTTAGTTTAAAATGGGTTTTCTAATCCATATCAAACAATTTGTAATGTTCTTATTGTTCTGGCACTGTTCATGACCAGGGAGGTTCCAGGTGGTTCCCCTCTCCCCCCGCCTTGTACCCACATGCAACGTACAAATAAAGACAGGAAACGGGAGCTGGAGGTAAAATGGCCGCGGCTATTTATTTATACAGAAAACCTAATGGGGTAAATGCACTCCCTGCCAGAGTGTGCTCCTTTGTCAGGAGGGGGAGGGGACGGTCAGCCGGCCCTCGAACCGCTGACCTCGTGTCCCCTACGCGAGCGGGCTCTCGAGGTCATGGATAACTGACCTTGCCCACTCGTACTCCCCCCGGGCTCAAACGGCCCAGCTCCCAGTCTGGCAAGAACAAGCACCTACCCCCCAAGAGCCGCCGCGACAAAGGCAAAACTGGACAATGACCCCTCCTGCTCGGAACCTCGTCCTTTCACTCAGCACATTATCAGCTGTTCGTGCTGTAACGGAACAAAGAACCATTAACACGGCATACAATGCATATGTCCACATTCCTGGGAATACCCTGCCCTGCTCAACCTTCTGCTGCCGTTCATTACATGATTGCAATCACTAACTAAGGGGATGGGTGGGTGGGAAATCGTCTGGCGGGCAGCCAAAGAGGATGTGCTGCCCGCCAGCCTGGCCTTAAGTAGGCCTTCCGTGAACTCCTCCCCTGTGCTGGGGAGGGAGGTGTGGGGGCGGGCCAGCGAGGGGAAGGCCGGACCCCCCCGGTCATGAAGCCCCCCCGCCTATGGCTAGGGGGTGCCGCTTGACCAGGGAGGTTCCAGGTGGTTCCCCTCTCCCCCCGCCTTGTACCCACATGCAACGTACAAATAAAGACAGGAAACGGGAGCTGGAGGTAAAATGGCCGCGGCTATTTATTTATACAGAAAACCTAATGGGGTAAATGCACTCCCTGCCAGAGTGTGCTCCTTTGTCAGGAGGGGGAGGGGACGGTCAGCCGGCCCTCGAACCGCTGACCTCGTGTCCCCTACGCGAGCGGGCTCTCGAGGTCATGGATAACTGACCTTGCCCACTCGTACTCCCCCCGGGCTCAAACGGCCCAGCTCCCAGTCTGGCAAGAACAAGCACCTACCCCCCAAGAGCCGCCACCGACGGGCCTATTTAACCCCCCTTAAACTAGGCCCGTACCGCCAACCCTCCAGACCCTCTCGAAGCCTTCCCGGAAACTGAAATAAGTCTATCCCGCCTGGCACGCCTAGCAGCGGGACCCATGCTCCTCTACCAGCCCAGCTTGTCCTTACCATTTACCTGGGGCTGCCAATCGCGCCTGGAGAAGTAATTACTCAACTTGCCATGGTTTTTAAAGATGCCCTGAGAATCGCTTTTTTCGCTGCACTATCCCTCACCCGGTCCCGGACATACCCACCTCCGGAGCCGCAGGCCGCCTTTGCCCAGCGCTATCTGGGATTTCGCCTTTTTAACTGCTGCAGGCTTCTTACCCGCCCTCAGCGACCCCTGGGGAATAGACCCTGGCAGTGGACTGGGCCACGCCTCCTCCCTTGCTCGCTCTGTGTCACACACTGCAAGCCTTGACGCCTTGCCCTATCTCCTCGATGCCGCCCTACACGCAACTCCTTACCATTACCCGATACGCCATATGCCGTACCTTCCACGGCGTGTCCCCATCAACCGCCCGCCGGGGCTGTTCCACCATCTGTGCAGTGCGTGATGCTGCCGGGTGGGTCCGCTACCGTGCCCCTGACCCCGGCCGTGGCTGAAGAATTGAAAGACACCGGGGTCCGGCTGATGGAACTGGAGTGGGATTCGCGGTGCCAGTGACATCTGGCCGTGGCCATTGTGGCCTCTCGTGAGGAAGAGACCTGTGCCGCGACTTGGTTCGCCCTTCACCCGATGCCGTCTCCACGTAGTCGAACCATGCTGGGTTCTCTGCTCTCCGAAACACATTGGCACCAACCGCGGTTGCGGTTGGCCGTCTTGGTCTCCTTGGCCCTGCCGACTCTGCAGGCGAAATCCTGACAGTGACACCGCCCGCGTTAGCAACGGGCGGCCGTGTGGCGTGCCGTGACGCCCTGTTCTGCGTCACGGTGGCTGGAAGTCGCCGCCCCTCCTTCGCGGGCCGACCTGCGCGCCGATCCGCCGTGTCCTGCGTCCCAGCGGTCAAAGTCCTCCCCACCATCGCTGAGGCCCGACCTGGCCGCTGTGACGCCCTGCCTCGCGGTACCGTGACCGAGGGCTGCCGCCCTGCGTGCGGTTGCTGAACTTCGCCTGCCGCCTTGCACTGCAGCACCCTCCGCGCTCCTTTCCTGTGGAGCGCGGCCTCTCTGCCTGCCGCCTGTCTAGCGCGCAATGCTGCCTGGAGACTGTTGCCTGACGCGTTGTGCTGCAGCGCCCTCTGCTTCCCCTTCCCGCGGGGAGCAGCTATACACGCGCGCATCTACGCGCGCCCATACACTCGCACGCATCCACGTGCGCCTGCATCCACGCGCGCCCACACCCTGCGTCCCAGCAGTCGAAGTCTTCCCCACCATTGCTGAGGCCCGACCTGGCCGCTGTGACGCCCTGCCTCACGGTACCGTGACCGAGGGCTGCCGCCTTGCGTGCGGTTGCTGAACTTCGACTGCCGCCTTGCACTGCAGCACCCTCCGCGCTCCCTTCCTGTGGAGCGCGGCTTCTCTGCATGCCGCCGGTCTAGCGCGCAATGGTGCCTGGGGACTGTCGCCTGACGCGTTGTGCTGCAGCGCCCTCTGCTTCCCCTTCCCGCGGGGAGCAGCCTTAGTGCCACGTGCTGGTTTCGCAGAGAACAACGCCTGCAGCCACCGATCCAACCATGCCTCGTCATGGTTTTCCGCCTCGACTTGAAGAAGGCGTAACTGCTCTGCCATTGATGCCATGCAGCCCGCTTCCCGTATGATTTTCCAAAATTTTTGCGCGACGGGGCACCGGCCCGTCCCTACCCGTCCCTGCTTGCACGGGTCGCGACTATTGCCTGCCCCAGGATTAGCAACCCAGGGCCTCACGCGCTGTGACCGCGTGCCTCCGCCAGCCCCTCTCCCCGCACAGCAAACCGTATGCACCCGCGCGCATTTCCGTGTGCCCATATACACCCGCGCGCATTTCCGTGTGCCCATATACACCCGCGCACATTCCCGTGTGCCCATATACACCCGCGCGCACCCATATAAACCCGCGCGCACCTGCGTGTGCCCTACTCTGTGAAGTGTGCTTGCTGAGACTATTTAAAGGGCGCGCTAGGCTAGGGCAACTATGCCAACCACCAGAGCCGCCATAAATCCAAGAGGGGAAAACAAAGATCACCGCTGAAATAAGCCATGCAACCAGCATTCGATCGCCGTCCTGCTCCGTGCTCGGAGATCACACCTTTGCAGTTCTGCTCGGGCCTTCGCTAGCAAGAACATTCAAGCGCACACTTAAACCGGCCACCCCCACCACCATACCTGGCCAAGGGACTATAACGTAGGTGCACCAACGCAGGCTGCCCAGTTCCCCCTTAGGAACATAATTGCCTGACGAGGCGAATAAGGTAGGTTTGCCAGTCCTCATCGGTATGGCTTCCACCAATTAGCCACCAAATGGGGGTGGGGGAGTCACCTTTCCCATATCATGGGTAATGTCTTTGATTGATTCAAAGTGTCTTCATGTGTGTACCCAGTCCTGTGAGACACCAGCACCTCACACCATCTGTGCTGTTTACCTTGCTCTCAAGGCAGCACCACACCTCAGTCAACTGAAGCCGCTTAACCAGAACCTTAACGCAATAGCAGACTCTACCATCAAAACCCCATCCACTATTAGACGGCTTGAATATCAAAACGGTCACCTTAACCGAACTCCTGAAGAACTATTCGAGGAAATGCAGTGCAAATTGCTGCTAAACAAATTTTAAAGAGTATGCCACCCGGCTGGACAGAGGTAGACAAGATCAGCTCAAAACAATAAACGTTCCTCTACCCTGCATTCAAACCAGTTCGCTACCAACACGTGGCACGACTATAATCGTACCTGTCCCCCTTGCCCCTACCGCGCCATGCAGCTCCCCTATTCGTTATTATAACCACGGTAACACGCCTCTACGTATGTCCATACGCGCCCCCCCAAGTGTACCCATACGCACGCCTCTCAGTGTGCCCATGCACGACTCTCCGTGCGCGCTCATCGCCGTGTGCCCATATACACACGCGCGGGTCTCCGTGTGCCCATATACACACGCGCGCCTCTCCGTGTGCCCATGTACACTCGCGCGCCTCTCCGTGTGCCCATGTATACACGCGCGCATCTCCGTGTGACCTTATACACGCGCGCATCTCCGTGTGCCCATATACACACGCGCGCGCGCGCATCTCCGTGTGACCTTATACACGCGCGGGTCTCCGTGTGCCCATATACACACGCGCGCATCTCCGTGTGCCCATGTACACTCGCGCGCATCTCCGTGTGCCCATGTACACTCGCGCGCATCTCCGTGTGCCCATGTACACTCGCGCGCATCTCCGTGTGCCCATGTACACTCGCGCGCATCTCCGTGTGCCCATGTACACTCGCGCGCATCTCCGTGTGCCCATGTACACTCGCGCGCATCTCCGTGTGCCCATGTACACACGCGCGCATCTCCGTGTGCCCATGTACACACGCGCGCATCTCCGTGTGCCCATATACACACGCGCGCATCTCAGTGTGACCTTATACACGCATGCTTCTCCGTGTGACCTTATACACACGCGCGCATCTCCGTGTGACCTTATACACACGCGCGCATCTCCGTGTGACCTTATACACACGCGCGCATCTCCGTGTGACCTTATACACACGCGCGCATCTCCATGTGACCTTACACCCGCGCCTCTCCGTGACCTTATACACACGCGCGTATCCCCGTGACTTTACACGCACACACGCGCATCCCCGCGTGCCCACATACACACGCGCATCTCCGTGTGCCCATATAAACACGCGCACATACACCTGCATGCGCATCTCCGTGTGCCCATATACACACACGCGCGCATCTCCGTGTGCCCATATACACACGCGCACATCTACGTGTGTCCCTATACACACGCGCACATCTACGTGTGGCCCTATACACATGCGCGCCTATACACCCACACCTCCATGTGACCTTAAACCCGCGCGCGCCTCTCCGTGTGACCTTATACACACGCGCGCATCCCCGTGTGACCTTATACGCACACACGCGCATCTCCGAGTGCCCATATACACCCACGTGCGCCCATATACACCCACGTGCGCATCTCCGTGTGCCCATATACACACGAGCACATACACCCGCGTGCGCATCTCCCTGTGCCCATATACACACGCGCGCATCTCCGTGTGCCCATATACACACGCGCACATCTACGTGTGCCCATACACCCACGCGCGCATCTACGTGCCCATACACGCGCGCGCGCCCATATGCCCCCATCTCCGTGTGCCCATACGCCCTCGCACACATCCACATGTGCCCATACACACCCGCACACCTCTACGTGTGCCCATCCACGTCCACGTGTGCCCATCCACGTCCACGTGTGCCCATCCACGTCCACGTGTGCCCATCCACGTCCACGTGTGCCCATCCACGTCCACGTGTGCCCATCCACGCGTGCCCATACATGCACACGTGTGCCCATACCCACACACACACGTCTACGCGTGCCCCCCCGTACCCATCTATGTGTGCCTCTACACCAGCTTACACATCTACGTGCATTTATTTAGTTATAAAATATCTTACCAGGAAGTAATACCTTGAGAGTTACCTCTCGTTTTCAAGTATGTCCTACACACGTATACACCCAAATGTGACTACATACATTCATCCCCATGTGCCTACCCATATGTCCATCTACCCGTGCCCACGCACCTATCCACCCACACATGCGCCTCCGCACGCACGCATCCACATGCGCCCACCCACATGAATTAATTGGGGAATCCAGATAAAAGTAACCATGCATAAATGCTTAACATTGTGATTCCCATTCACAAGTAATTATGTAATATTCACTAGGAGTATATTTATATAGCTTATAATGTCCCAAGATAAAGAGCTCTATTGACACCATATAACTCCCGATGCAGCATATTCTGAGTATGAGACCATAAGAGGGGGGGAGGCACCCTGCAACATGCCGCGGGGGCAGGCTCCCCCGCCAACCCGAGTCCGCTCCCCCATGTGGGAAGCTTTTGCCAGCCTATCTGCCCCGTCCCCCCGCGCGGGCGGGCAACTGCCGCCGGGAGCAGAGTCAGGCACCCACTTGCTCATGCCCCGAGCGCATCAGCGTATGTCCCCCGCACCTAAACTTGAACTGCGGGAGCAGACCGCAGCGCCAACCTTGGCCGCCCTCCACCCTCGCACTTACCGGGCCGGGGCCGCAACCACTAAGAGCGGCTGCCCTAGCATATACATATATCCACCTACGTATACATGCCTATATACACATACATATATCCATGCGTAACCGCACAAACACCTATGTCTGTCTGCGCATCCTAACAAACTGTATATACATATACATATACATATACATATACATATATATCCACCTACGCATACACCTATTTATACATACGTATATACCTATCTCCATACAAACCCACATACCTGACATATATACACACCCCTACCACACACATATATACACACCCATATCACACACATATACCCATACAACGTTATTTATTATAGATTTTTCCCGGCCGGCCCCCCCCTGTACAGCCCACCTCACGCATACATTTTAACGACCCCACATGTGTGGGGGGGGGGGGGCGCGGGAGCAGCCGCCTCTCCAGCCGCATGGCTGACCGGTCCACCCCAACCCCACTGCCCCGAGACCACTAACGAAAGGGGGGAGGGGTAGGAGGGGCCTCTGCCCGCGCTACACTCCCCATCGGGAGACGGAAGGCCCGCACCACGTGGGACTGCGCCCCAGCCCCCGAGCGGGCCGCGAGCAGCCGCATGGGGCACAAACGGCGAATTTCCGCGCGGGCTGCATGCCTCGGCCGGACCTCCCCGCCGGGGTGCCCTTGCCGATGGCAGCCACCGCGGGGCTATGCGGATGGAGGAGGCACCCGCCCGCACAACGCTGCGGGAGCAGGTAGCCCCCACCCCCAGGGAAAGAAGCGGGGAAAACCCCGTCAGGCCCCTTCTGCCCGTCAGACCCCCTGTCCCGAGACCACCACTCCCCGCCTGCAGCTGCCGCGGCACAGGCCTAAATCCGACCCCCCCAGCTCCATGTTGCGCGCCGCAGATGGAGGATGGGGACGGGCCGCTACACTAAGGGGTCCCTCTCCTCCCTGCATCCCGCCTCCCCCCTCACCGCCGATTCAAAAATCGCGGCTATACAGGAGGGGGGAGTGCCCAGGATTGACCCCCCCTTTTCGGGGCCTTACCTTAATTTAACCTGCAGGGAGGAGAGGGACGTCCAAATCGTCTGGCGGGCAGCCAAAGAGGATGTGCTGCCCGCCAGCCTGGCCTTAAGTAGGCCTTCCGTGAACTCCTCCCCTGTGCTGGGGAGGGAGGTGTGGGGGCGGGCCAGCGAGGGGAAGGCCGGACCCCCCCGGTCATGAAGCCCCCCCGCCTATGGCTAGGGGGTGCCGCTTTCAAATAAGATACCTATTTTCTAACGCTTTTACTTTACCCTTCTCCACTGAAGTATACCTATGCAAGCGAAATAATGGTTCAATGAAATCTCTATCTTGAGTTGTGTTGATATATTTCTTTTCCTTAGGTGGTACAGCTTTGTTTAGACTGTGAGAAAATGTCAGTATTGCTGAGGACTTTAGATTTTACACCAAGTAATGCTCAAAAGATCTTGATTTTCACTAAATCAGATGATGAATCCGAATTGGTTTACAAAGTAAGTATGCATTCTGCTTTTTATATATCACTTGTGACCACCTTGTCTTTCACAGGTCTGCAACCCTGCTTCTCCCTATTATCTCTTGGCATACAATGCTACCACTGCAGCCAGGGATTCTGGGAAATGACATGCAAATTAACACACAGTGTCACCTTTGCTTCATGTCCATGTTAACATGGGACCCTATAAGCTTATGCCTGCCACATTACACAGCTTTTATTTTTATATGAACTCCATGTGCAGGGTTGACATGAACTCCTTTACTGCAAGTGAGGCAGCGAAAGGGGTAAATGCAGTATTTTTTGTTTTCATCTATAGTGTTCTCTCTATTGTATCCACGTTGTACAGAAATCCTAGTCCTTACAACAGGAAATTAAAGCGTCCCAAAAATACCAAGGCCACAAATGTATTCCTGTGGAAAGTGGCCCCCTAGCCATCAGCGGGGGGAGGGGGGATCTCCTGACTGGGGGGCTGACCTTCTCTCTAACCCGCCCCCACACCTCCCTCCCCTAACCCGGGGATGGACTACGTAAGGCCTATTTAAGGCCCTGCTGGCGGGGAGCGCAGCCCGTTCGCGAAGGGGACACAAGGTCATCGGTTCAAGGGCTGGCTGACTGTCCCCTCCCCCTCCTGTCAAATGAGCACTCTGGCAGGGAGTGGCATATACCCCATTAGGTATTTGTTATAAATAAGTAGCCGAAGCCTTTTATACCTCCAGTTCCGGTTCCTGACGTAATTTGTACGTGGGTTCGGGGCGGGGGGGAGAGGGGAGCCACCTTGCAGCCTCACTGGTCAAGAAAAGACACCACTTATACCATTTCCTGTCCAAGCCCAAGCCCAAATAAATATCTCTTCAAAATGATAAATATTCATAGATGTGTTAGAAGGGTTCATCGTGGTCAACTTCTACAGGGGTGGCCAACCCCACTCCTCCAGGGCCATCAGCAGGCTAGGTATTGGGGATATCCCTGATTCAGCACAGGTGGCTCGGTTATTGTGACTGAGCCACTTGTGCTGAAGCAAGGGATATCCTTAAAGTTGTCTACTTCTGATCTACAAGTACCACAGTAGTTTTAGTTGGTGAATATAGCTTTATAGATTGTTTACATGGATAGATTACATAAATATGAATTTGCCACATTGTAGTATTCAACCCATTGTACATGTAATTAAATGAGAATTAAAACAAATGTTCACGTATGTGCTATATTACATGAGAGCAGTAACAATGTTAGAACCATGATTAGGTTATTGGTTGTACACTGTTTCTTTTCTCTACAGCTTTATATGAAATATCTAAACAATACAAGTCATCCTACTTAGCCAATATTGCCACTGTATTGGGATATTTAAAGTTATGCATATTAAAGACAAAACAACCCCCACTCCTTCCCACCCCCGCAAAAATGCAGAGATTGCTACTTCAAAAAAAATTGAATTTATTGATTACAGTATGTAGCTGGTATTTTGTCCTTTGGTAAAATGTTAACACTGATATACAGGCATACCCCGTATTAACGTACACAATGAGACCGGAGCATGTATGTAAAGCGAAAATGTACTTAAAGTGAAGCACTACCTTTTTCCCACTTATTGATGCATGTACTGTACTGCAATCGTCACATACGTGCATAACTGATGTAAATAACGCATTTTGTAACAGGCTCTATAGTCTCCCCGCTTGCGCACAGCTCCGGTACAGGTAGGGAGCCGGTATTGCTGTTCAGGACGTGCTGACAGGCGCATGCGCGAGCTGCCATTTGCCTATTGGGCGATATGTCCTTACTCACGAGTGTACTTAAAGCGAGTGTCCTTAAACCGGGGTATGCCTGTACTGATGATTAGAGAAACAAGTTTCTGAATGGTTTATGATCAAGTGTGGCCGTTCCTTCAAGGATCAAAATGAACTAATGATGATGGTGACATAAACGTAAGTGATTGACATACAATCATTTTGGGGGTGGGGGGAGAGCATAATCGCATGTATTTGAAGGAAAGGAGAACGGCCCTTTAAAGATTCATATTACATTAAAGTCCTTGTAATCTGATTTTGTATTGAGATGAAACACATGAGTTAATATACCAGGTTAATGGAAAACATTACATTTACAAACATAAAAACATAAAACAAAAAGAGGACAGCGCGGCTTCCATAGCGTAATACTGTATTTACTAGTGGTATAGTAGATAGATCAAGGACACTTACAGTGTGTAAATGAATAAAAAACAGTGGTTAAAAATCTTTGACATCACCCGCGGGACCCTCCGTTTGTAGTTCCACGTGAACTAGATGGCAGCGTCATCTAGTAGCCGATTGAAGACACCTTTTGCTGTTTGGGGCTTTTTTTCCCTTTTTCTCCACCCCCCCCCCCTCTTTTCCCTTCCCCTTTCCCTGTTTGTGTGTTTTGTGCTATTTTGTCTGTTTGTCCACAGTAGCGTACTGATACATCTTCTATGTACATTGTTACATCTTGTTTATTATTATTTATTAATATTTATTTGTATCTATCTATTTGTCCAGTTTCTAGTTAGCGCAGCAGTTTTTCTTTTTTCCTTTTAAAACATAAAAACATATACATTGTTTGTAGTCTGCGTCATCCATATAAAGATGGTAAAATTACAGATCACGAATAATAGTGTTATAATGGTCAGCCACGGGTGTGAGGCGCTTGCTACAGTTTGTGGACCATCTTTTATTTTTAAATGATGCAATTAAGATGCCCCTTCCTTGTTTTGTTTTTTAGGCAGTTCAAAACAATTCACTCTTCTGTCTACTGATCAATGAAAAACGTGTGCATGGTTTCAATCATGTATTAGAACAGTGGAAAAAAATGTTCAGTGCTGGTACACACGTGGTTCTGGGTAAGCATAGTTTTCCTTTCTAAAATTCAACAGAATTATCTTAATTTGCTGGAGGAACAGCTCAGTGAGTAAAGATTGACTCATGACACTGAACAGAGGAGCCTGGTTCTATTCCCGGTGGGTTAAATGAGTAGCTCGGTGAGTAAATTAATAATAATTAAAGACACTGAGTTTGAACCTGGTTCAGAGCCCGGTGTTGGCTTCTTGTGACATTGAGCAAGCGACTTTATCTCCCTGTGCCTCAGGCACCAAAATCATAGATTGTAAGCTCACCCGGGCAGGAACGGTGTCTGTAACATTCCTATGTGCTGTGTACCGCTCTCTATATTGTAATTGTGAAGCGCTTTGAGTCCCATTGGGAGAAAAGCACTATATGAAATATTAGTCATTATTATTAAATAGAGAACTTCAGTTTGGTACAAATATAATACAGTGTAGTGTTTCTGTTTAAAATGATTATTTTAACCTAGTTTACTTAATGTTTACAAAGCGTCTTAAATATTCCTTTACATACAGGGTGGCTAATGTAATTTATGGATATTATATTATGAATATGATATTGTTGTAAGGAAAATATTAACTTATTTTGCATAATTGACCAATTGGATGTCTAAGCAATTAAGATGACCAGAAGTGTCCCAAGTACTGCATGCAGTTTGTATTTGCACGTTTGAGTTTAAGTGCTGTTCTCTGCTCTGTTTTGCAGTTGTAACTGATGAATTTGTACCTCTGTTGGATGTCACGGATGCCACGTGTGTGATTCACTTCAGCTTCCCACAGAGTCCCAGTGTGTTTGGTTTACGCATGTTTTCCATGTCAGATCATTTTCAGAGTCAAATTGTAAAGGTAAAAACAAAAAGAAGCTTTCCTGATTAAATAGTTTTACTTCTGTTGTAAATATTTAAGAATTGTTATGTTATTTTTGCTTAAAAGTATGCAACTGACAATTTGCAGATGTCAATCCACATCATCTAGGCCTACGTGCCTGACTGAAATGAAGCATAAGCAATTTTGTCGTTTTAGGTAAAGGAGGGCAATTGTTTGAAAAATGTGAATATATACATTTTTTTTTTTTTTTTTTTCAGGAGAGGTTTTTTTTGAACGTTAGAATATTCTCTCATTTTTAGGGGAAATCTGCTTCTCCCTCCCCACCCCTCCCCCCCCTCCCTAAATATTCTCTCTATATTTTAAACAATTTACACCTTTTCAAATATTTGCTAATTATCAAATATAAAAGAAAAGTTAAAGAAAAAATAGTGCTGGCTCTTTAGCTCACATGAATGCGCAAATATTCTAGAAAATAAAGTTTTTGCAGCAAATTCAAATTTTGCCAATCTTTATTAAGTGAACCACAAATTGTGGAATAACTTGTCATCTGCAGGCTGAGCACACACTCGCACACACACATACATAATAAAAAAAACAGAGTTCAAACTCCATAGTATAGTAATCTTTACTTAACAGAAAGCCGTATATACAGATCCACTCACAGACGAATGAGATTCAGGATTCAGTATTGAAACTGGCAGATGCAGCGTCCTCTGAGTGGAAGTCCTCAATCCTTTCATACCATGAGCGATGCCTCAAAATAAACATCAAGAAAAGAGCTACCCCTATGCGTTTCGAGGAAGATGCCTCTTTATCGGGGGTTTCTACCTTTTTGTTGATGATCATTATAATCAGTGGCAGACAAAGCTGACTTGCCACATTTTCACTTATGTTTGACCATAATGGTTCAATAAGTAAATTAAAGGCTGAAAATAGCATGCAAGAGGCAATCCAAGGTTTTTTTTTTTGTTTTTGATTATTTTTACACAGGATTGATTGGAGTAGGTGATCTCTGCCACTGAACCCCTGTTAATTTCAGCTCTGGGGACCACCTACTTCCAGAGATATTTGCCTCCGTAGGGGGTGCTAGTTGCCTCTCCCCTACCAGGGTTCACGTAATGGCAGAGTTTCAAAGCTCCCGCACCCTGCAGGCCAATAGAAAGCCGTGACGTCATCAGGTAAGGCTTTCTACTGGCCCGCATGGGGGAGGGGGGATGGGACATTTAGGGCCCTAAACTGCCCCTCAGTGTGTGCAGGCAGCATGGATATGTGTAGCTGTCACTCACTGCAGCAGCTTCCAAAGTCATGTCCCGCAATACCTTGTGGCTGTGGAGCGACTTTGGAAGTTCCTGCTGTAACTGTTATACCACCCATGCTAAGGTGCAGTTTGGGGCCTTACTAAGTGTGCAGCCCCCACACAGGCTCAGAAAACCACTAATTCTGCCTGGGAGGCGCCTTTACAAAAAAATTGGGGTGAACTCCCTATTGGGAATCATTTGTTCTAAAGTAAATGGACCTTGTTTGAGACCCAGTGATCACGCCTTGTCACTTCATCTCCCTATTCATCAGGTGCCAACTAATTCTTACTAATGTTGAAGAGGTTTGGTAGAGCTGAAAGATTGGATAATGTGCATTAAGATAACAGAACGTAATCACAATTTTCTGCGTTGGCATCTTCATCAAAATATCCATTGCATTATGGGTTTTTTTTTTGCCAATATGAGAAGCATCACAGTTAAGTAGAACAAGGAACACAATGAGATCTTTGTTTTTAGTTAGCGTGTATTTCAAGTATCCGTCATTTAGCGCCTGACATGAACGTATTTTGTTTCCAAATGTAGGTCGTTTCCTTAGAACAATATTATTCCAGAGCCAGATCAGTTTTGTTAATGACTGAAAAACATGCTTTTCATGCAGTTCCTATTCTGCATTATTTACAACACGCAGAAGCCAAAATTCCACCTGAGCTAAATGACTTCACAAATGGGATTTTACTGGCAAAAGAGAAGATAAAGTTTGGTAGAAAGATCTGCCAATATGTCAAAGCATTTGGTTATTGCTGGTAAGTAAATTAACTATAAAAAAAAATTGACTTGGTCAGGAAAAGAACTGTAACGGGATATTATTTATTGCAGAACATTGATATTTTCTTTGTGTTGAACACTTTTGGAACGAATAGAATGTTTATTACTTTGAGTTAATTCTCAATGCCGAGTATTAAACAGGCAGTTTCCCTGCATGCTCATCTCTTATTTGTTAAATATGTCTTCACAATACTATAGAGGTGAAAACCGATATCCTACCTTTTTTTTAAACTGTTTTTGTTTGATTTCCCTTGTGTCTTGGAGAAGAACCCTCTAAATTCCCCCATATTTTATTGGTTTCATGCTCTCTAGGGATACAAATTGCCAATTAATTTTACATGTGCATAATTGTTTTATTTAAAACATTTTTTTAAATTTGTTTTCCTTGTATAGCAACAATATCGCCAAGTGTCCTGATCGGCATCACATGAGCACCATCACAGACTATCCCCATGGAGATTCAGAGAGTGACCAGTACATATCTGTAAGCAATTAGTGATCATTTCATTTTTTTTTTTAACTGGGTGATGGTCGTGGAAGTGGTGTATGTGTAATCTGCGTAATGTTCAATCCCTGAAAATGGAAATCTTGTGTTCTAATTTTGGGATTGTATACATACCCATCAACTAACTCCCGTGCATATACTCAACTAACTCCCGTGCATATACTCAACTAACTCCCGTGCATATACTCAACTAACTCCCGTGCATATACTCAACTAACTCCCGTGCATATACTCAACTAACTCCCGTGCATATACTCAACTCACTCCCGTGCATATACTCAACTCACTCCCGTGCATATACTCAACTAACTCCCGTGCATATACTCAACTAACTCCCGTGCATATACTCAACTAACTCCCGTGCATATATTCAACTAACTCCCGTGCATATACTCATCCACTAACTCCCGTGCATATACTCATCTAACTCCCGTGCATATACTCAACTAACTCCCGTGCATATACTCATCCACTAACTCCCCGTGCATATACTCAACTAACTCCCGTGCATATACTCATCCACTAACTCCCGTGCATATACTCATCCACTAACTCCCGTTCATATACTCATCCACTAACTCCCGTGCATATACTCATCCACTAACTCCCGTGCATATACTCATCCACTAACTCCCGTGCATATACTCATCCACTAACTCCCGTGCATATACTCATCCACTAACTCCCGTGCATATACTCATCCACTAACTCCCGTGCATATACTCATCCACTAACTCCCGTGCATATACTCATCCACTAACTCCCGTGCATATACTCATCCACTAACTCCCGTGCATATTTTCATCCACTAACTCCCGTGCATATACTCATCCACTAACTCCCGTGCATATACTCATCCACTAACTCCCGTGCATATACTCATCCACTAACTCCCGTGCATATACTCATCCACTAACTCCCGTGCATATTCTCATCCACTAACTCCTGTGCATATTCTCATCCACTAACTCCCGTGCATATACTCATTCACTAACTCCCGTGCATAAATCTGGTACTTGGTGACACTTCTTAATCCTGGTTTGTAAATGTTGCTAATAACAATTCTGAGACTGGTTATCCTCGCACACAGTACTGCCACTCAGAATGCCAGTGGCTGACCCAAACTGTGCTGAAGGTTTGGGGTTAGGAGACGGCTCTGAAAGGTAACTAGCTTTATTGGCACATCTACTCAGCCACGTTTCTGACCAGTCGACTCGTGTCACTTTTGAAATAAATGACCTCCGCCATTATATTCATATATTGATATGGTAGTTGGATCGTCAAAAGTAAGAATAACTTGATTTCATTTTCCGCATGGCACTGAAAGCGCTTCACAATGACAGTAGAGCGCGCGTTACACAGCACACAGAATTCTTACAGTCGCAGTCCCTGCCCAGATGAGCTTACAATCAATGTGTTTTATTGGTGCCTGAGACACAGGGCGATAAAGTGACTTGCACAACGTCACAAGAATCTGTCACCGGGATTTGAACCAGGTTCCCCTGCTTCAAACGCAGTGTCTCTATTTACAGAGTTCTTGCCTTTGCTCACTGAGAAGGCTTAATTTTTAGCCAATATCTTAAGTATGTACCTGAGGTCGGGCAGCTGCTGAGCTATTTCACTTCAGTAACACGACCTTCTCAGTCATTTGCTTAAAATGGATAAGCAGTGGGCATTGATAATTGAAGATGAATGAAAAAATACAATATGCTTAAAATGAATGTCACTTTTTATATATTTTCAGGTTATGCCTTTGTATATTGTTGATGCGGCTAGGTACTTTGGGTGCATAGTAACTAAAGAAGATGTATATCATCGCCTTGTTGAAGAACTGACTGAATATTACCAATCACCGAGCAGCAGTGTATCTGTGTGCAGTGTGGAAAGGTCTGCCATGTATGCATTAAAAGATGGGTCAATTTATCACAGGTACATTAGCAATTGTTAGGGATATGTTTCTTCAGATTACTTTTTATAGAACATTCTTATCACCTTTCAGCTGTGGGGAGTACATGCAACACGTCTCATATATATATATATATATATATATATATATATATATATATATATATATATATATATATATATATATATATATATATATATATATATATATATAAACCCTGTCTTCCCATAAGAGAAGGCACAAAAGCAGCAACACTCAGATATAGCAAAAAGACATGTATTAGCAGTGACAAAACAGCACACTATAAACCCAACGTTTCGGTCCTGGCAGGACCTTCCTCAGGGGGGTGCACCCCCCTGAGGAAGGTCCTGCCAGGACCGAAACGTTGGGTTTATAGTGTGCTGTTTTGTCACTGCTAATACATGTCTTTTTGCTATATCTGAGTGTTGCTGCTTTTGTGCCTTCTCTTATGGGAAGACAGGGTTTCTATATTGATTTCTATGGAGCATGCACCTTGACTTTACATTTGTTGCTTGGAGTGCTGGCTGCTGCTTTTTGTTATATATATATATATATATATATATATATATATATATATATGTATATCTCTACCTCTATCTACCTATCTCTATCTACCTATCTCTACCTATCTCTATCTCAAATGGAAATATAACTGTATGCTTATTTGCATGTCTTAGGCAGGTCTGCAACCCCGCCTTTCACCATAATCACACAGCACTTCCACTGCAGCAAGGGATTCTGTGAAATGACATGCAAATGAGCACACAGTGCCACTTTTTGCTTCAAAACCATTTTAAACATGGTTCCCTATAGGCTTAAGCTTGCTGCATGGTCACAGCTGTGTGCTGGGTGATTATGGTGAAAGGTGGGGTTGCAGACCTGCCTTAGACATGCAAAGGCGCATACAGTAATATTTCCATTTGCTATATGCTTTGCTGTGGAGGGTTTTTGTCACTTTTTTTACTCACCATAACTTAGAGATATATATCTATATATAGATATATATCTCTATCTCGGAGCCAGTATGTGTTTAATGTTTACCATATTGTTTATGATCATTTCATGTATAGCCCTGCAACATCTACTGTAAGTAAGGTCACGTGATTTGTCTTCAAAGGGTTCAAGTTTTACAAGTTTCTCCAAAAAAGGATGATGGTATTGTTAATGTTGATGTAAAGTACATCGATGAAGGAAGAACTGGTGAAGTCGGGGAACATCTGCTGCTACAGCTGCCATCTAAATTCCAAAATATTCCACCACAAGCAGTAGAGTTTATTGTTTGCCGAGTTAAACCTATAGATGGTGAAGCTGAATGGAGTCCTAAAGTAAGTTTGCAAGCTTTTCATTGTCCTGTTCTCTTAGTTGGCTTCTTAAAGAAAACCAAAGAATCGTGTGTGTGTGTGTGTGTGTGTGTGTGTGTGTGTGTGTGTGTGTGTGTCACAATTTTTCAAATGGAGTATTATGGATTTTATCTTTAAAAGGGCATCAATGTATCGTATTTTCGTAATTAAAGGCTACTTTTTACAGCCTCCACTATTGGGTTAAACGCAACCTCATAGTTTGGAGTAACACATCTTCTGGGTAGGTGTAAATCCGGTCACACACCTTCCTGCTTCAGGTATTTGTGTTGCCTGGCTGGAGTCTCCACCCCCTCCTCCCCTTCAGCCTTTATGGGCACCTTTAATACTATTTGTGCACACCTTGGTACGAGGGCTTTACAGTCCCTTCCCGGGAGCGTGTAAGAGCGTCCCGAAGCGCCTCCGAATCTCCGTTACTCAGCACCGGGAGCGTGTAAGAGCGTCCCGAAGCGCCTCCGAATCTCCGTTACTCAGCACCGGGAGCGTGTAAGAGCGTCCCGAAGCGCCTCCGAATCTCCGTTTCTCAGCACCGGGAGCGTGTAAGAGCGTCCCGAAGCGCCTCCGAATCTCCGTTACTCAGCACCGGGAGCGTGTAAGAGCGTCCCGAAGCGCCTCCGAATCTCCGTTACTCAGCACCGGGAGCGTGTAAGAGCGTCCCGAAGCGCCTCCGAATCTCCGTTTCTCAGCACCGGGAGCGTGTAAGAGCGTCCCGAAGCGCCTCCGAATCTCCGTTTCTCAGCACCGGGAGCGTGTAAGAGCGTCCCGAAGCGCCTCCGAATCTCCGTTACTCAGCACCGGGAGCGTGTAAGAGCCGACCGAAGCGCCTCCGAATCTCCGTTTCTCAGCACCGGGAGCGTGTAAGAGCCGACCGAAGCGCCTCCGAATCTCCGTTTCTCAGCACCGGGAGCGTGTAAGAGCGTCCCGAAGCGCCTCCGAATCTCCGTTACTCAGCACCGGGAGCGTGTAAGAGCGTCCCGAAGCGCCTCCGAATCTCCGTTTCTCAGCACCGGGAGCGCGTAAGAGCGTCCCGAAGCGCCTCCGAATCTCCGTTTCTCAGCACCGGGAGCGCGTAAGAGCATCCCGAAGCGCCTCCGAATCTCCGTTTCTCAGCACCGGGAGCGTGTAAGAGCGTACCGAAGCGCCTCCGAATCTCCGTTACTCAGCACCGGGAGCGTGTAAGAGCGTACCGAAGCGCCTCCGAATCTCCGTTACTCAGCACCGGGAGCGTGTAAGAGCGTCCCGAAGCGCCTCCGAATCTCCGTTACTCAGCACCGGGAGCGTGTAAGAGCGTCCCGAAGCGCCTCCGAATCTCCCTTACTCAGCACCGGGAGCGTGTAAGAGCGTCCCGAAGCGCCTCCGAATCTCCCTTACTCAGCACCGGGAGCGTGTAAGAGCGTCCCGAAGCGCCTCCGAATCTCCCTTACTCAGCACCGGGAGCGTGTAAGAGCGTCCCGAAGCGCCTCCGAATCTCCGTTTCTCAGCACCGGGAGCGTGTAAGAGCGTCCCGAAGCGCCTCCGAATCTCCGTTTCTCAGCACCGGGAGCGTGTAAGAGCGTCCCGAAGCGCCTCCGAATCTCCGTTTCTCAGCACCGGGAGCGTGTAAGAGCGTCCCGAAGCGCCTCCGAATCTCCATTACTCAGCACCGGGAGCGTGTAAGAGCGTCCCGAAGCGCCTCCGAATCTCCGTTACTCAGCACCGGGAGCGTGTAAGAGCGTCCCGAAGCGCCTCCGAATCTCCGTTACTCAGCACCGGGAGCGTGTAAGAGCGTACCGAAGCGCCTCCGAATCTCCGTTACTCAGCACCGGGAGCGTGTAAGAGCCGACAGAAGCGCCTCCGAATCTCCGTTTCTCAGCACCGGGAGCGTGTAAGAGCGTCCCGAAGCGCCTCCGAATCTCCGTTACTCAGCACCGGGAGCGTGTAAGAGCGTCCCGAAGCGCCTCCGAATCTCCGTTTCTCAGCACCGGGAGCGTGTAAGAGCGTCCCGAAGCGCCTCCGAATCTCTGTTTCTCAGCACCGGGAGCGTGTAAGAGCGTACCGAAGCGCCTCCGAATCTCCGTTTCTCAGCACCGGGAGTGTGTAAGAGCGTCCCGAAGCGCCTCCGAATCTCCGTTACTCAGCACCGGGAGCGTGTAAGAGCGTCCCGAAGCACCTCCGAATCTCCGTTTCTCAGCACCGGGAGCGTGTAAGAGCGTACCGAAGCGCCTCCGAATCTCCGTTTCTCAGCACCGGGAGCGTGTAAGAGCTGACCGAAGCGCCTCCGAATCTCCGTTTCTCAGCACCGGGAGCGTGTAAGAGCGTCCCGAAGCGCCTCCGAATCTCCGTTTCTCAGCACCGGGAGCGTGTAAGAGCTGACCGAAGCGCCTCCGAATCTCCGTTACTCAGCACCGGGAGCGTGTAAGATCGTCCCGAAGCGCCTCCGAATCTCCGTTTCTCAGCACCGGGAGCGTGTAAGAGTGTACAGAAGCGCCTCCGAATCTCCGTTACTCAGCACCGGGAGCGTGTAAGAGCGTCCCGAAGCGCCTCCGAATCTCCGTTACTCAGCACCGGGAGTGTGTAAGAGCGTCCCGAAGCGCCTCCGAATCTCCGTTTCTCAGCACCGGGAGCGTGTAAGAGCGTCCCGAAGCGCCTCCGAATCTCCGTTACTCAGCACCGGGAGCGTGTAAGAGCTGACCGAAGCGCCTCCGAATCTCCGTTACTCAGCACCGGGAGCGTGTAAGAGCGTCCCGAAGCGCCTCCGAATCTCCGTTACTCAGCACCGGGAGCGTGTAAGAGCGTCCCGAAGCGCCTCCGAATCTCCGTTACTCAGCACCGGGAGCGTGTAAGAGCGTCCCGAAGCACCTCCGAATCTCCGTTACTCAGCACCGGGAGCGTGTAAGAGCTGACCGAAGAGCCTCTGAATCTCCGTTACTCAGCACCGGGAGCGTGTAAGAGCGTCCCGAAGCGCCTCCGAATCTCCGTTTCTCAGCACCGGGAGCGTGTAAGAGCGTACCGAAACGCCTCCGAATCTCCGTTACTCAGCACCGGGAGCGTGTAAGAGCGTCCCGAAGCGCCTCCGAATCTCCGTTACTCAGCACCGGGAGCGTGTAAGAGCGTCCAGAAGCGCCTCCGAATCTCCGTTTCTCAGCACCGGGAGCGTGTAAGAGCTGACCGAAGCGCCTCCGAATCTCCGTTACTCAGCACCGGGAGCGTGTAAGAGCGTCCCGAAGCGCCTCCGAATCTCCGTTTCTCAGCACCGGGAGCGTGTAAGAGCGTACCGAAGCGCCTCCGAATCTCCGTTACTCAGCACCGGGAGCGTGTAAGAGCGTCCCGAAGCGCCTCCGAATCTCCGTTTCTCAGCACCGGGAGCGTGTAAGAGCGTCCCGAAGCGCCTCCGAATCTCCGTTACTCAGCACCGGGAGCGTGTAAGAGCTGACCGAAGCGCCTCCGAATCTCCGTTACTCAGCACCGGGAGCGTGTAAGAGCGTCCCGAAGCGCCTCCGAATCTCCGTTTCTCAGCACCGGGAGCGTGTAAGAGCGTACCGAAGCGCCTCCGAATCTCCGTTACTCAGCACCGGGAGCGTGTAAGAGCGTCCCGAAGCGCCTCCGAATCTCCGTTACTCAGCACCGGGAGCGTGTAAGAGTGTCCCAAAGCGCCTCCGAATCTCCGTTACTCAGCACCGGGAGCGTGTAAGAGCGTCCCGAAGCGCCTCCGAATCTCCGTTTCTCAGCACCGGGAGCGTGTAAGAGCGTCCCGAAGCACCTCCGAATCTCCGTTACTCAGCACCGGGAGCGTGTAAGAGCTGACCGAAGCGCCTCCGAAATCTCCGTTACTCAGCACCGGGAGCGTGTAAGAGCGTCCCGAAGCGCCTCCGAATCTCCGTTACTCAGCACCGGGAGCGTGTAAGGGCTGACCGAAGAGCCTCCGAATCTCCGTTACTCAGCACCGGGAGCGTGTAAGAGCGTCCCGAAGCGCCTCCGAATCTCCGTTTCTCAGCACCGGGAGCGTGTAAGAGCGTACCGAAGCGCCTCCGAATCTCCGTTACTCAGCACCGGGAGCGTGTAAGAGCGTCCCGAAGCGCCTCCGAATCTCCGTTACTCAGCACCGGGAGCGTGTAAGAGCGTCCAGAAGCGCCTCCGAATCTCCGTTACTCAGCACCGGGAGCGTGTAAGAGCGTCCCGAAGCGCCTCAGAATCTCCGTTTCTCAGCACCGGGAGCGTGTAAGAGTGTCCCAAAGCGCCTCCGAATCTCCGTTTCTCAGCACCGGGAGCGTGTAAGAGCGTCCCGAAGCGCCTCCGAATCTCCGTTTCTCAGCACCGGGAGCGTGTAAGAGCGTCCCGAAGCGCCTCCGAATCTCCGTTACTCAGCACCGGGAGCGTGTAAGAGCGTACCGAAGCGCCTCCGAATCTCCGTTTCTCAGCACCGGGAGCGCGTAAGAGCGTCCCGAAGCGCCTCCGAATCTCCGTTACTCAGCACCGGGAGCGTGTAAGAGCGTACCGAAGCGCCTCCGAATCTCCGTTTCTCAGCACCGGGAGCGTGTAAGAGCGTCCCGAAGCGCCTCCGAATCTCCGTTTCTCAGCACCGGGAGCGTGTAAGAGCGTACCGAAGCGCCTCCGAATCTCCGTTTCTCAGCACCGGGAGCGAGTAAGAGCGTCCCGAAGCGCCTCCAAATCTCCGTTACTTAGCACCGGGAGCGTGTAAGAGCGTCCCGAAGCGCCTCCGAATCTCCGTTACTTAGCACCGGGAGCGTGTAAGAGCGTACCGAAGCGCATCCGAATCTCCGTTACTCAGCAGATGCAGAATCTGGAAGATGATCTTTGCAAGCAATATAAAGCTGCGTCCATGCAGCAGAAGACCGCGCGGAGGCGTGCGCGCAAGTGACGTCACCTGCGTTAAGTGAGAGCATTTTGTGGCCACATTGTATGTCTAAGGGCGCCTGTGACGTCACGGAGCACACACGTGACCTGCCCGTCGCGCCGAGGGATCAGATTGAAGTGATTACTCGCGCACTGCGTGCTACCTCCTGCTGTCGCGCACGCGCGGTCTATGGCCGCAATATATGCCTTAAGGCAATGTGATCGCGCCACGCACTCCGTGGCGCAGTCTTCGCCAGCATGGACGCCGCCAAGATTAGTTCATTATCAGCCTGTGTGAAGTATTGGGAATGACTGTCGACAGCCCATTGCTGGTGTCTGCCATAGGGACATTAAAGAAAATAGGACAATATTTCCTTTTCTTAACTATGGCAGCCCCGAGTTTTATTTCTTTTTCCTGTCCCTATATTAAGTTTTATGTTAACTTTTTTTTTTTTTTTTTTTATGTTTGTCTTTATGTAGCTTAGTAATAAATAGAATAACTGGTAGTACACCGCTCACCAAATAGCAAATAATGTAACCGGTGCAAAGGGATAGTACTGACATCGCAAGTAAGCAGGAAGACAATAGGTAAATCTTCCACAGATCCCAGATAGCTGCACACAGGCTAATAGAATATATTGTACAGATAGAGTAGCTTGTATTGCTACAGGGGGTGGATTGAGGGGAGGGGGATCCTGGTAATTGTACCCAAAATTGGGATAGAACAATCACCTAAAATGCCCTATGGGCAAAACAATAAACTTTTATTAAACATCTATGTAGACGCACATTGTCACGACGCAAAAAGTGTAGTGAGTAATAAAAACAACTAAAACACAGGCACGGATGTATAAGGAGGTGGTGGTAGGATTAATATGAGGTATACCACTGCTTAAATAGATACCTCCATAGGTGGCTCCGATAGGGGTAGTGGGCGGTGAGGTAAATATGCCTAATTGAGAACTAGCAATGTATGCTGATGAATCACCTAAAGCCCTGGGAGGGTGTAATGGGTATCTATTATACAACTAGTGTAATAGTACCGGAGGAATGAGCCTCAGTTAAGGTGGATCAGAAGTGCTGCAGTAAGATACGGGTGCATTACCCACTGCTCTGGTGATTGCAGTGTCACCTCGTGCAGTCTGTACAGCACCTGCTCTCCTGTTACATAGAGTGGCAAGTGCCAGTATGGTGCTCAATTTCAGGCAAAGTAACTGTAGTTAGGAGTAGCCAGTACAGCACCAAACACCCTCCCTTCCCTGTCAAGGAGCAATCTCTCCCGTGACCTCCGACGTCAGCGTGATGACGTCATCCCGACGTACGTTTCGCGCTCGGGGGCGGCGCTTTCTCAAGGTAGGAGGTCCCTATTGAGTCATGGTGACTCTTATTTATATACATATGAAGGGGCGTGACTGGAAACCTCCCCAATCACACTCCACTGTGGTGATGGACAATCTAAGGAGCATATCATAGTGCTCGAGGGGTAATAGAGGACTATTGATACTTTGAACCCTAGTATCTTGTGATAGGGAAAGGAAAACGGATCAAGTACAGTGGCACACAATTAAAAGTATAACATATGCCTAAATGTGGCTGTCTCTGTCTTCCTTTTTGTGTCACCCTTTGGATGCTGCAAACTTGCCAGATAAGTGGGTTGTCAGTTGGTAAGACATGAAATCCGTATCCACATAGCTCACTAGGCATTTAGTTAGCTCTATGTGCATAGCCCTCAATCGATGGTGAGTATGGCACTAAATACCCCAAGTATGAATATAGATAGGGTAATTAGTTGGAACAGTGTATTTAGCATCTAGGGCTATGATGTATATAAATGAAGGAACACACAGGTAGGTATAGGTATAATATCTCCATTTATATATTTTTTTATTTTTATATGATTTCTGATTTTCTGACCTGGGGCCAACCAGAAACTATAAATATATTGTGGATGTAAGTGGGCTGTGAAGTTGTGTACGGTGGTGCGTAAATGGGGGGTGTAGGACTGTTCTAACCTATGGCATCCGCCCCGTAAGTCAAAACGGACTCTAAGTTTAAACTGTATACCTAGATCCCCATCCTGTGTAGTGTATTACAGAGGTTACAGGTATGACTTGTAAATAAACCCCTCATTGAGGCCGATGGGACTGAGTGTATTGAGCATGTATATCCATTTACACTCAGTCTGTAGTAGTGCCTTGTCCCAATCACCCTTACGTTGGCCCCATGGGATATGTTGTATGCCAATAAAGATTAATTGGTCACTGTTTCCATTGTGTTCGCTTATTACGTGACGTGCCACAGGGGTGTCTGCGGCATTCCGAATAGAACCCAGATGTTCAAGAATTCTCTTTTTAAACTGCCTGAACGTTTTGCCTACATATAACTTGCCACATCCGCAGACTAACAGGTATATCACCCCCTCAGTAACGCAGTTTATGAACTCGTTAATTTTAAATGTTCGCTGTTTATTAGAGTCCATGAAGTCTGTTCTCTTAGGTACGTGTCTACAGGCCTTACATCGGCCACATGCGTATGATCCCGTAGGTTTTTTAGCTAGCCATGTGGTGTTTGATTTGGCTTGGTAGTGGCTTCTAACAAGAATATCCTTCAAGTTACGGCTTCTTCTGCTTGTAAGTTTGGGTGTGTGTGATATAGCCCCTTGTAGATCTTGGTCATCTAATAGTAGGTGCCAGTGTTTATTGAAAATCCTGTAAATTGAGCCCCATTGGTCACTGAAGGTACCGATGAAACAAATTGGTTTATAATCGTTAGTCCCATCATTCCGCTTGGTGTCAACTAGGAGTTGTGTTCTGTTCGTCATAATGGCCCTATTGTAGGCTCTTTTTAGATTTGTTTTTGAATGTCCTCGTTCAATGAAACGTTGCGTCATGTCTTTAGCTTTGTCCTTGTATTCGCTAAGAGTGGAGCAATTACGTCTCAGGCGGAGATACTGGCCTGTGGGTATTGCCTTCACCACATGTTTGGGGTGCTGGCTGTCAGCTCTCAGTAAACTGTTGGTGGCTGTCGGTTTCCTAAAGATGGTAGTGTCTAATTTCCCAGTACTGTCTTTAGTGATGGTAATGTCAAGGAAGTCAAGATGTGTTTCACTTGAAACTAGAGTCAGTTTGAGATTGTGGTGATTGGAATTCAAAATATCCACAAATTCTCTTAGGGATGCCAGTGTGCCTGTCCAGAGGACCATGATATCATCAATGAACCTTACCCATAACTCAACAAACTTAGTGTATTCGTCCAGGGCCTCAGTGAAGACCACCGTCTCCTCCCACCAGCCTAGGTATAAATTGGCGTAGGTGGGAGCACATGTGGTCCCCATAGCAGTGCCCTGGATCTGGTGGTAATATTTGTTGTTAAATACAAAGTAATTTTTGGTCAGGGTAAGGTCCAATAGCTGAAGAATAAACTGATTATGCATCACTAGATCTTGGCCTCTGGACAGTAATAATAAATTAATAAATAAATAAATAGAACTGAAACAGGAAGAGATGTCACTGGTTATATACATAACCTGGACAGAAGTGTTTTGTTTTTTTCCTATTCCCAGCTGAGATGAGTTTAACTATTTAGTGAAGGCTGCCATAGGGGACTAAAATAACAATATTGGTATGTTAAAATATCCTACTTCTGTGACTATTGGTGCATGTTGTGTGATTTGGACAAATGAAAGACTTGCTGGGGGTTCAAAAAGACAAACAAAACTACTTCATTGTTATCGTATCTATTCTGCTAAATAACTAACTTTGCAATCAGGCTTTAAAAGTGTACTCCAGTTCCCAGTATTACATTCTGTAAATACGTGTTTTTGTTTTTTAATAGGTCACAAGGCTTATTAGCAGACATATAAAAGGGAAACTTCATGTAGCAAAAGTTGTTCTCGCTCTTGGAAATAGCTATTGGCTTGATCCAATGGTAAGTTTTGTTTCATTTGACAATTTTAGTACAAAATGCTAAAACTGCTAGAAATGGCCATTTCGCCATTTCGCCATTTCTCCATTTATCTATACCACCACATGTTCACCTACTTGGAACGAATACAGGTTTTTTTTTCATAGCAGAGACTGTTTTACTTACTCTGAATTTGAGATTTTACATACTACTAGAAAATCTCAGTTACAAAGTCCAATTCTTTTGTATCAATTGGAGATTATACATTTAACGGTGATAGTGCGGATCGGGACACTAGCAGATTAATGAATGAGCTCCAATGAGGTTTATGATTTTGTTACTGTCCCAGAGCCACAGCCTTTTATTTCTTGCAATAGGAAGAAGAAATGGCAGAGCACAACAGGAAATATCCCAAAAAATAATTAGGAGGAAAGTGCGTTATCCATAAAAAGATTTAATTGTCATGGATGGAAAAAATTGCATGGCATTACCCTACCAACATGTTTCGTGCTACACAGAGCACTTTATCAAGGCATATACATCCCATCATCACCAACATATTTATAATTAATAATGAATTAACTTACCAATACTAGAGCATAACTGGGATCCTCCCCACAGCACACTGATAGTACTCAGGTGTGGGGATGGATGCGTCCGCGCCACAGGCGCAGGCCCCGCCCCCTACATGCAATCCAGGGCCAATACAGAGTGGAAGCCAGAGTGACACACGCTTGCGCAGTGTCGTCAACTGGCAACATCGCTATGGAGGCCGTGGGGCATGCCGATAGAGCGTCATTATGTCAAACGTCAAACACTACAAGCATCATTATGGTGCGCACGCATTTTATTTCTTGCCGTCTGAATATTATAACTGTGGATTTGTAATGGCAACAGTCTGTTTTTCTCCATTCTGCTTTAATGTTTTTGTTGGTTTATTCTTTCTACAACTCTCTGGGCCAACAATTTGAATGAATGCGTTGACCAGATGTTCTGTTTATGTAGGTGCAGGTGAGCAGGCTCTCTGGTTTGGCGACATCCATTAATGAGCTCAATGTTCGCCATGAGATTTTGTCTACAGGGTTGGGGACTGATAATCCACAACATGTACATCAACTCAAGGCACTGTACAAGCAAGCACAAGAAGTTGCCAAGGACCAAATAGAGTGTGGATCTAGGTGTGTATTTGTATAGATATTTTTTTCTTCAATTAATCTGTATTGACATTATTTTAATTATGAATGTGTTTTTTTGTTGTTGTTTGTTTCCCCCAGCACAAACAAAATCGTTATGCTATACTATACAGCCTTTTTGTGGACATGTTTGAAAACGTGTAGTGCCCAAACAAACCTTTTTACTGTAAAAGACACAAGTGACCTCGCAAATCTCTTCCAAATATATTGGTTTTAATGCGATTTTTAATGACTGGTTGCTTTCTTTTCAAATGCAGATGCATGAATTAGTGCAGGTGTGGCCAACTCCAATCCTCAAGGGCCACCAACAGGTCAGGTTTTCAGGATATCCCAGCTTCAGCACAGGAGACTGTCGTTGACTGAGCCACGTTGAAGCAGGGCTATCCTGAAAACCTGACCTGTTGGTGGCCCTTGAAGACCGGATTAGTGCATTCTTTTTAATGACCTGTATTCATTTTTCAGGATGACAGAAGAAAATGTGCCAAGTGTTCACACAGTTCCCAACGGTGTTTCATTTCCGACCGTTTTGGATAATAAAATTGGTGGTGAGTACTTAACGGGTTCCTGTAAATCTAGTCTTAAATAATGTAACATAGTAGCTAGTCTGCCGGCTCTTAACTACTGTTCCTGTCTGGGTTTAAGGGCGAGTATGGGCCAAGTTTCACAAGTAGTAAGTCTGAAATGGCATGGCTTCCCTGTTTTTGTTGGACACTGAGAATAAAAGCATAATGACTTGCTGCTTAAGTATTCTCATCTTTAATTTTATTTTATTTGAGATATTTACAATATAAGCGATTAAATGAGCGTTCCAAGTGACATGCCCACCCCTTTGTTGTAAGTGGGAAACAGCTAGTCTCTGCAGCAGAACCTTGTTGATTTCAGCTTTGTGGATGCCTGGTTCAGGAGAGACCTCTGAAAATTCTGCTGGTGCTTCCTGGTTCTTCAAACTCCTGCAGCACGCAAGCCAGGAGGAAGTATCTTGTGAACCATTGGGTCCCCAGAGCTGAAATGAAAGTGGCTCTGCTCCAGAAACCCGCTGCTTCCCCACTTTTTCTTAAACAAAACATTATAGGTGGACCCCCTCTAAGCTTACTATGTTATTCCTTTTCTTAGTTTGTGCACATTGTACATGGCTTACAATACAGTCATGGTAGAACAATGCGATTGCAAACTCCTGTATTATATTTGATAGTTGCTACAGGGATATAAGATAATGTGCCAAAGGTGGACACTTGTCTTCATAAAGGACTTTGAGCAGAATATACCAGCTCTTTGTGTGTGTGTGCGTGTGTGTGCGTGTGTGCGTGTGTGTGTGCGTGTGTGCGTGTGTGTGTGCGTGTGCGTGTGCGTGTGTGGCGGCTTTAACCATTTGTAATTGCGTGGAAGACAAACATTTCTCAAATTATTCCGTTGTATACTTTGCAGAATAGGCAGTAAAAACAAACAGCAAAAATCTGTGTGTGTATAGTATAGCTCTTCTCTTGTCTTTGCAATCATCTCTGTGGGGGTTTTCTCTCTCCCTGTAGTTGCGAATGGGACGGCCATAGCGGAAGAAAAGCAAGGGCAGCAAAAACCACCTGATCATAAAAGGTGCCTTTCAATAGTAGTTAAGGAGACTTAGATATTTGTAAACTTGTTTTTAATATTTTGTTTTCTTGTTTTTGTGTCTTGCTGTGTAAATTGCTTGTTCTTTTTTTTCTTTTCTTGTAAGCTGGCACCCTGAAGTGAAATGGTTTCAAAAAGAAGCTTCCCTTATCCTGACCGTAAAATTACGAGATTTAGCAGATCATAGTTGCACATTTTATGCCGACAGAGTTGTGTTTAGGTAAGTGTTCATATCTCTTTTTTACTTCAGCAAACCTAATGCAGTCATACCCATGTTTGATGCTCCGTTTCACAATCTGTTTTATAATGCAGCGCTCATGCAGAAGGGAAATACTACTTGGCTGATATGGGTCTCTGCCATGAAATCATAAGCGAGCAATCTAAATGTGTGATTAAGAATGGAGAGGCTGTGATTACATTGATAAAAGCAAACCGGGGAAGCTGGTGCACCCTTCTAAAGCAGAAGGTCAGTACTGTTCTTATGTGGCATATACCTTACTCGCTGCCCTCTAAGAATAGTTTAGCATGTTTTTATTCCCCATAACAGCATCCAAATGTGTGTTTTGACTTTGACCGCTGGGACGATCCTGAAGCCAGCAGCTGCTTTTCTATCGGTAAGTAAGACTAGTTCATTGAAAAGAGAGGAGGGTTCTGTTTATGCTTTTCTTGTCCCTGACTCTATACTTTAAATAATAACCTTTGTATCATTATTTATTCCTCAGTCACAGACCGTCCCAAAAATATATACACCGTGGTAAGCGAAGAGGTGGTGTCCTCCGAATCCGAATCCGAATCCGACAGCGATTAGCTTCAGTGTCTTAGAAAGCAAATAAGTCGTGTCCCTTGGTGTTCTGTCCATTTTCATAACTAGGAGCCTATTCAGAAGATGGCAATAGTGTAATTTCCATGTGAAAATGTCCATTTTTGCCCGGAAATGCATCTTTCTGTATTCTCATGTACAGTATAAACTGCAAAAATGTGTATTGTATCCAGGTTAGCTGAATCAACCTTGCTAAATTATATAATCATGGGCTTTTCATTACAGTTGCAGTTCAAGTTATAGTTTTAATTAAAAAAAATATATATTTTTTTTTAAAAAAATTCAATATGTGCATCAATACAATCTACACACTGATAAGTGATTAGCTAAGTTGCTGATTGATCAGTTCTCCTGTAATCGATTGGCGAAGATTCGTCTCGAGGTTCATTAAATTCATCTTGGGTCCTCTTCTGCTGCACTAACAGCCAAAGTTCTGTGAGGAAGATCATGTGACCAGGCAGAGACACTAGATTCAATTGGTTCACTGCTAAAGAGGGCAGGGCTCAAAAAGGTGATGCTGTTTCAGAAGGGGATGTGACTTTGTAAATAGTTGCTATAGGAACAAAAATGCTTGTTACATTAGAATACATTAAAATGTCTTTAAAATTATTATTATTATTATTTTTTTAATGCTACAAGTATTTTCTCATAGTACAGAACTGATTTATTTAAATAAAAAAGCGTAGAATATTGCTTTAACGGCAGCTTTAAGGTGTGACATGCATATCATACAAACAGAAAACAATAACAAACAGACAAAAAAGTTCATGGCGCACTCTCTGGTATATAACCTGACAGGGAAATGAAGTCCAAAATGATCGGTGATAAGGATAATAAACCCAAAGTCCAATCGCATTCAGAGTCCTTGATGGTGGTTGAATCAGATCTGTAATGGTATAAAAAAACAAAACAACCATTGCGCAGTACTTCTGGTCAATCGTTGACTCCCCCACCGTTGCCAGCTACTTACTTAAAAATAGATATAAAAAGGCATCAAAAGGTATCTTTAACTTCTCCCCAGTTGCCTGATTCTGGATTAGGTGTCAGGCGGGATGCCCCCTCTTCTCAGATGCAGGCCACTCACCAACACAACCCAGAGTGGAGGAAAAGAATAAAGGAACCAATGGTATGATACCGTAACATTTAATATAAAAAATACAGGGCTTAACAACAGTACACTCACATGCTGTTAGTCCCTACGCACAGGATACAATGTGCCGTCCGCTTGCGTGCGAGGGTGCCGAGGTGCTGCAGATGGAGGTAAGACTTGGCTTGAATCCCCACTTCGTGGCCGCGACTCGGAGCGCCTCGTCTCACTCTGATGACATCACTGCTCGAGCGCCCCTTCTCCTCCCCACATACGCGCACGTCGTATCACAAGTACAGTAACTCCACCCTACGCGCGTTTCGTGACTACTGACGTCACTTCTTCAGGGGTAATGGGGTGTTGAGGGTAATGATGCTATTTAAACACATTAGGAAATGCCCGCAGAGATCCCATTGGATAATTACCCAACTGGAAACTCCTGCTCATTGCCTAACACATGAAATCAATCGGACTTAACAGACATGCTTGTTATATACATTGCATATATCAACACATAAAATTGCATTTAACACTTAACTTATACAGCAAGGACAAATAGTTAATGTTTATGCACTAAAAAATTTAAAAAGATAATACTGGTGGGGGTTACTGGACCTTATATTCTGAGGTGAAACTACCCACTAATTTGATCTGTTAGAGAACACAGGGGAAAGGAGTACTGCAGCACCCCGGCACCCTCGCACGCAAGCGGACGGCACATTGTATCCTGTGCGTAGGGACTAACAGCATGTGAGTGTACTGTTGTTAAGCCCTGTATTTTTTATATTAAATGTTACGGTATCATACCATTGGTTCCTTTATTCTTTTCCTCCACTCTGGGTTGTGTTGGTGAGTGGCCTGCATCTGAGAAGAGGGGGCATCCCGCCTGACACCTAATCCAGAATCAGGCAACTGGGGAGAAGTTAAAGATACCTTTTGATGCCTTTTTATATCTATTTTTAAGTAAGTAGCTGGCAACGGTGGGGGAGTCAACGATTGACCAGAAGTACTGCGCAATGGTTGTTTTGTTTTTTTATACCATTACAGATCTGATTCAACCACCATCAAGGACTCTGAATGCGATTGGACTTTGGGTTTATTATCCTTATCACCGATCATTTTGGACTTCATTTCCCTGTCAGGTTATATACCAGAGAGTGCGCCAAGGACTTTTTTGTCTGTTTGTTATTGTTTTCTGTTTGTATGCCATTGCTGTACACTCCTTGTGGATAGGTTTTGTTTCTATATCCTTAGGCAGCCGTTTTCTCAGTCTGTCAAAGCAGTCTGCAGGATCCACCATTTATATATTGCTGCACCTTGTAGGGAAGATTCAGCATTTAGATCACTTACATATCACCATAGTGTATTGTTAAGTTAGGCTAATAGGTCGAGCGCTTAGTATATGTTTTAGTTTAATTTTTCACCACCACATTTGTGACATGCATATCGCCTGCAAAGTCACAACAAGAAATCCGAAACATCTATCTCAATGTCTTACATATCGGATACATAGTGAACCCTGCTCCTAATATTTGAATGTGTTAAAAGCAGCAATATAGGTCTCGAGCTGAACTATCTACATTTCAGCGAGAGAGTTTGTGAACCCCTTAGGATTTCCACATATTTCTAACCTAAAATATTAGATCTTAATCGAAGTTATAATAATAGATAAAGATAATCTAATCTAACAAATGACTCAAACGTGATACTTTTTCAATATCTATCCACAAATGATTCAACATTCAATATCCACGTGTGAAAAATGATGTGAACCTTTACACCAGTACCTGGTGGCGCCCCCTTGAGCAGCAATGACTTCATGTAAGCGTTTCCTATGACTGTGGGTCAGTCTCTCACTTCAGTTTTGGGGAATTTGGGCCCATTCCTCCATATAGAACTTCTTCAACTCAGTGACATTTGAGGGCTTCCTTGCATGGACACTCACCCCAGGTCCTGCCACAACATTTCGATTTAGTTTAGATACGGACTTTGACTAGGCCAGTCTAAAAAGCAGAATTACTTCTGTAGATCTGCTTGTGTGTTTAGGATCATTGTCTTGCTGCATAACCCACTTTCATTTCAGCTCACGGACCGATGGCCTGGCATTCTCCTCTAGAATTTTCTGATACAAAGCAGAATTCATGGCTGTGTCAATGATGGTAAGCCGTCCAGGTCCTGAGGCAGCAAAGCAGCCCCAAACCATCACACTTCCACCACCATGCTTGGCGGTTGGGATGAGGTTCTTCTGTTCGAACACAGTTTTGTTTTTCGCCTAACATAACATTTATCATTGAGGCCAAAAAGTTCCACTTTTGACTCGTCTGTCCAGAGAACATTGTTCCAGAAGTTTTGTGGATGTATTGTGCTCTTTGGCGAATTTCAGATGGGCAGCAATGTTCTTTTTAGACAGCAGTCTAAACACCATTCTTGCTCAGTCTTTGTCTGATAGTGGAGTCATGAACACTCACATTAGCCAAGGGGAGATGGATAATTTGCCGGTTTGTTCTTGAAGAGATTTTGTTAGTATGAACACTCCTGGGTAGAATTCAAGACAAGTCATTTTCTCCGTTTGTGGACTATCTGTCTGACGGTGGATTGGTGGAGGCCCAAACCCTTAGAAATGGTTTTGTAACCCTTTCTAGACTGATGAGCACCAACAGCTGCTTTTCTGAGGTCCTCCGATATTTTTTTCGATAGTGGCATGATGTTTCCACACACCTGTATGGTGAAGACCAATCTCACAAAGTTTCTGATCTTTATATAGGGTGGGGCCTCCCAAACTCACAGGTGAAGATCTACCTAATTATTTAAGCACCTTATTCTAATTACCCCCTTTAATTTAGCTGATAAAACCAGGGTTTCACTTACTTTTTCACATACCCTGACTCTTAATTACTCATTATTTTGTCTTAATTCATACATCATTTTGTTTCAAAAGACATGGAGTTGGTTAATATAACCATATTGGATATTTATGAAAAGACTGGTTTTGATTCAAGAAGGAAAAATTATGGAATTTCCTTAATTATCATTGGGGTTAAACGTTTTCTCGCCACTGTATGTCCATAGTGGTGGTGGTATGAATGCAGGCAGGGAACAGTGTGCCTAACATAATGGCGGTGTCACGCAGCCCAACAGGAAGCACCGGCAGCCCTACGGAGGTAAGAATCTGGAAGCAGCTGGAGCTGAAATGAACTCGGATCAGCCCCGGAGACCCCCTGCTTCAATTCTGTAATAAGAGCAACTGTTAAATGCTTAAACACTTTTTTTTTTTTTAATTTTTTAAATGTCCATTAGGTACATTTAACCTTTTTATCTTGCCACTGTCCTTAGTTTCGTTTGTGCCTTTAACCTTTTCGCTAGCAGAGAGGCCAGCGACCTATCGCTTTGCAGGCCCCTCTTGCAGCAAATGGAATTAATGCTCTATTCTTTACCTGGTTATTTCGGGCATTTCAAAAGACCTCTCGCTGCTTTAACGATACCACACCAAAATAAAGGCACCGTTAAGGTAAATATTCAGTGCAACTATTTCAAGAAAATGGAGTTGTGAATGAATTCTGGCTGAGTAAATCAGGCCCTGTGAGAGTAGCTGTTGCTACCGCGAGCACATCAGTCAGTGCCGGTATTTACAATGAAAGGGACATCTTAAAGTTATTCAGCATTAGAATGTACATTTGCCACAGGAATGATAGAGGCCACTTTAATCAGCAAATGTCCGGAGTAAAGTTGCATAAGTATAACTTTCGCTGTATGTGAGTAGGGTTACTGGCTCTGCACTTCTGTAACCCAGGCTGTACTGAAAAGCTGTGTAATGCGGCACGCATAGGCTTATAGGGGTCCATGTTAAAGTGGATTAGAAGCAAAAGGTGAAACAGCATTTTTGTATTTCATTACCCAGAATCCCTGGCTGCAGTGGACGCGCTATATGCCAAGAGATAATGGGGAGAGGCATGGTCGCAGACCTGTCTGGGTCCTCTGTCAGGTTGGGAACCGGCGCTCTTGAGTTTCGCAAAGAGAGCAAAAAAACGAAGCACTAATTCCACTGCTAGCTTGAAAAAACACAGAGGTGCGTTCCCATAATAAACAAGTTCATTGGATCAAAAAAACAAAACAAACAGCACCTATGCGTTTTGGGCTTGTGGCCCTTTATCAAGGGCCCTTTATCACCTTGATAAAGGGCCACAAGCCCGAAACGCGTAGGTGCTCTGTTTTGTTTTTTTGATCCAATAAACTTGTTTATTATGGGAACGCACCTCTGTGTTTTTTCAAGCTAGCAGTGGAATTAGTGCTTCGTTTTTTTGCTCTCTTTTTCTGCTGATCTACATGAACGGAGGCACAATATACCCCTGGATAAGTGGACACTGCGGCTCCTCAACACGTGAGTTCCAGCATTTCATGTGAGTCCATTCCACTTTCCTTTCCATCAAGTGGCTGTAAGGATTATTGTTTATATACCCCATGTTATTGCTATGATGTTGGTTTAATGCTGGACACCGGCAGGTGTGTATTGTCCTTACCTCAGTGCTTGTGGGACCATATTTCCAGCTACACATCTACAAGTGCCTGTGGGAGTGCTATATCCTTGCCTCATTTATTATTCTTCTTGGAGGGGTACTCCTCCTAAGACTTTAGCTGTTATTTCAACACTAGCAGCTTTTTTGTTTTTGAGCACCATACTACCTTGTTTTTCTGCTCTTGCGTTTCGCCCTGCACGGCCGGGCGATTCGTGGCCGGCTAGGTGCACGCGCTTCTGGGGGCGCTGCCACGACATCACGGAGTTGGTTTGCGCTTATTGGGCGAACTGCTCACGTGACGCGCTTACGAGCAGCAAATTCAAATTTGCTTGCTCGGCAAGCAGCTAAGCGCCCACTCACGCTGGCCACACACATTTCCGAAATGTGTTTAATTGCGGCCAGCGTGAGCCCGCTCAGCACCACCCTGGACGAGGCCTAAGTCATGTGAATGTGCTCACAAGTGGTATTTTGATTTGCTATAACAGGCCTCATGTTATTCCTCCGAGGCTTGCAGGTAGGAGCTTCTCCCCAACCTTTCCATCTCCCCAACCTTTCCAGTCAGCTTTTTTTTTTTTTCATTATACTTGTTATTTTTCAAAACAATGGGGAGAGAGGAGGTACAGAAAAGAGCTATGGGACACGGAGTGGAAAGGGAGGGAAGTAACATGAGTAGCTGTAACTCTTGCATAGGAATATTGCATGTTATACAGTAAATTAAGAGTTAACAGTGTATGTATTCTAAATAAACCACATGTTCCACATATTACTGCATTTGTTATGCAATAAACTCTATACTTTCCATTATTCCGGTCTCTGAAACGTTACTTCTGGTTATTGTATTTCTTACCTTTTACTCAATTCTGATTTTATTATGTTTATCATGAAGTTGAGGTGGGGGGAGGGATACAGAAACTAAAAGCAGGGGAAGGGGGGATGACTAGGTTGCGTCCATGTTTCCTTACACGTTAACCTATGCAGGGTGGGAAAAAGACTGGGGCTTTGGCAGCCGATCCTGTCCCATTGCTGTTTAATTCTATCACAGTTGGAGTTAATGTTCTCATTTTTGGGCACGGTGTGGGTGTAAGAAATGGGGCGAGCTGCCTCCCCTTTCCTGTATTCTGACCATTTGCATTAGTGTGCTTTCTATAGAACCAGAGTTTCTCTGTCAACCTCTTGCTGTCCTTCTGCCCTTATCCAAGGGTCCCAGGTCGTAGTGATGTTTTGTAGGACATCGTTGAGGAAGGCTGTTAATTTCTTGTACTGTAGTGTCTACCAAATCTTATTCCTAATGATCTTTATCTCTGGAGCTGGTTTCTTCCAGCTAGCGGGAATGCAGCTGTGTGGCTGAAAAGATGTCCCAAGTCTGCCCTCAGGTTTTGATAATGGCTTGTTTAATAGAGATGTTGACGGATCCAGGTGGACTGTCTGACCTAGCATTTGAGAAATTGGCCTATGGACCTGTTTTCAGAGAGCTGCTATATGGGGACAAGTCCACCATATGTGAAGGAAGGTGCCCTCCATCCCACAACCTCTGAAGCAGAGATTGAGTGGTCTATTGATTTTCTGTAGTCTCAGGTGTTGCATACAGTGTACCATCTGTACAATAGCTTGTAGCTATTCTCTTTGTTTGTATGTATTGATACTTTCATGATTGCTTCACATATTTCAACCCACTCATGTGGTTCCAATTCTTTTTCAACATCCACCTGCCATTGCCTTGTTCTGGCATTCTCCTCATATCTCTCCAGTGGGATAAGGAATTTATAGAGTAAGCTGATCAGGCTTTTCCCTTGGGCGAGGACCTGCAGAATTCCTCGAAAGGAGTGTTGTGGGACTTGTTTTTAATTTTGTATTCCACCAGTATGAAGTGTCGGACTTGTATGTACCGAACAAATTCTGAAAGTGGTGTCAGCAATTTTTCCTTCAGATAATTGAAAGTTCTTAGTTTATTCCAACTCAACAGGGCTCCGACCCTCGTCATGCTCTTTTCTCTCCACCATCGGAAGCTTAGTTAGTATTCCCTGGGTGGGAAAGCAGTGTTCCCCAATATTGGGGTCATATTGGAGTGAGTGGTCAGGCCATTTTGTACTTTGTTCGTATCCCAGATTTGGAGGGAGTGAGCTGGTGGGAGAATATGGGGGCCTACACCTCTGTCTCCTTTTGGGAGCCAGAGTAGAGAATCCAAGCTACCCATTTCAAGACTTGAATTCTCTCACAACCCATCGTACTTTACCTGGGGGTACATGCCATAGGGCTCTCTGTAACGGTTGGGCTGTCCCATAGTAGGCCTTCAAGAAGGGCATTGCGAATCTGCCCCCTTCCCGCAGTTATTGGGGGGTTTTTTTGCGCACCCGTGGGTTTCCCCTAGAGATATAGCCCATAGTTGCCTTATCGAGGCCCTTTAGTTCTTTTAATGGGACCGCAATTGTGTGGGATCAAAAGATCTTTTTTTTTTTTAGTGATTGGATAATTTGGGGGTAATTTGCTGAGTACAGTGTGCCCTATAAGGCTGTAATCTTTACCCCTGAGAGAGGTTACATAATTTGGGTTCCATTTCAATCCAACGTTCAAGGAATTTAATGATATTTGCTGGGAGATTTATAGTTAACCCCAGTAAATCTTAAGAATTGGCTTTGAATCACCAGATCCATTCAAATGTATTTAATTCTTGGTATTGGTATGGCAAGGAGATTATGGGTTTTGTTACGGTCATTAGTATGTTGTCTGCTTATAGTCCCTGCTCCACGACTCCCTCTCCCCCTGCTCCACGACTCCCCCTGCTCCGCGACTCCCTCTCGCCCTACTGTGTGACTCCCTCTCGCCCTGCTCCGCGACTCCCTCTCGCCCTGCTCCGCGACTCCCTCTCGCCCTGCTCCGCGACTCCCTCTCGCCCTGCTCCGCGACTCCCTCTCGCCCTGCTCCGCGACTCCCTCTCGCCCTGCTCCGCGGCTCCCTCTCGCCCTGCTCCGCGACTCCCTCTCCCCCTGCTCCGTGACTCCCTCTCCCCCTGCTCCGTGACTCCCTCTCCCCCTGCTCCGTGACTCCCTCTCCCCCTGCTCCGTGACTCCCTCTCCCCCTGCTCCGTGACTCGCCCTGCTCCGTGACTCCCTCTCCCCCTGCTCCGTGACTCCCTCTCCCCCTGCTCCGTGACTCCCTCTCTTTAAAGAGTGCAAGAAAAAAAAAAAACTTTTCACAGTCCTACTTCAGCGACATTCATGTGGTACCTTGGTCATGGAATTCTATCAGTACATTTCTTGCATTCCCTTCTGCATGGCATGTTCCAAAAGGGAAAAGAAGAAATAAACCGTGCGTTCTCAAGACGCGCACCTGTAATTCAAAGTGCAACATTTCCATTGTCAGCCATATAAATTTAAAAAAAACTTTTTTTTTTAAACAATGACTGACAAATGATCTCATTACTAAATGATTGTTAGGCCCCAGATCCATGAAAGGGTGCTAAGCTTTAGTACATCTGGACTCCTATTCCTATGAATAGGATTCGTGCTGAAGCTTTGCACCCTACTGTGGATGTGGGCCATGGTGCTCACGCTTGTTGGCTTAGCTTTGTTTATCAAGTAATTGTCATCATTATATGTTTCACTAAACAGAAGTAGCTGAATAGCTGACATGCCATTTATTACAAGACAGTCTTATTTTTAAGGGTGATTCAATCTTTCTAAGGAAGCCAAGAACACAGATTGTACTATAAAAAGACAAATGGCCTGCCAACTTGAACTGCCTATTTCAAGGAGTAATCCAAGCATTGTCCTACATGTGTTTGTTTGTAATCGTTATGTAGTATTAGATAATGCTTACATTTTTTTTAATTCAACCCTTAATGCCATTTTTAATGTGCTTTAATATACTGAGCATCCTCTGACTCCTATAGCAGACTTTAGCCACCTCCCAGCAGTGCAAGATATTTGTAACACTTTCCTGTTTGTGATAATGTGTTGCAAATATTCCCAGCAGTTTGAGCTGTAAACTGTAACAATAGATAATGTTACCTTAGTAATATAAGGATACATTGTAGCTGCTGAGTTACACTGACTGTACCATTGATAGAAGCTGAAAGGCGGCCATTTAGTGAACCCTGAGAAGCAGGATCTTTGCCAATTGATTATTGGAGAACAAATTGATCAGCAGTTTAGGTAAATCATTTTCATTAATGGTAATCAAAGGCTGCATATATTTAAAAAAATTTTTTTAAATAAGTGCTGCTTGAATTGCCTCTCGTGTTTGTAAAAACTGGCTGAAGGCAAAGTATCATCAGTTCTATTGAGACTTTGCAAATAAATAAAACGCAGTAAGATACCACCTTCCAATCAGACAGGACCGCAATGAGGGACTTCTCATTCACTGTAACTCTTTGGGTGCCCTGTAAAAGTAGCTATTCTATTACATCGTGGGGTCTGGCACCTTGGGGGTCCCATGATGTCCATTAATCTTCCTTCTCATTTTGAGGGTTGGGAGATCTGGGGAAGTCGGACAGAAGGACAACTCCTCCCGCTCTGTAATATTTGTTTAATTAGTTCATGTCATCATTACTGAAAATGTAATTATTTGTTTGAAGTTTTGACTTGTTAAACCGTGTTGTGTAATAAACATATCTTGTAATTAATTTAACTTGCTTGGACTTTGTAAAATATGTCTATAATAATGTCACCTGTTTCCCGTGTATCCTTCTCGTGTATCCTGTTCATGTCATCAGGGAGTACCTACAGTAGGATACAAGTTTATTCACACGGCCAAGGTACTAGAAACTGTTACTGCTCAACCTGCATGGTGTGTTTAACATGCACACTTACACAGTTTGAAATACATTATAAAGGTAATATTTGTATAAATGGAACAAAATACCACAAAAACTGCCAATTGGTTAGATCCAATGATCTGACAATTTTTTCAGATGCTGGTGGTCCTGTTTAACTTTCCAGATCTCGCTGCAACAGGAGGTTCTGTATAAGCTTTTCTGTGTAGTTATCCACAAATGTGCATTATAATATATATTTGAGATGCCTAGTTTTCAAAAAGCAGACCTTGATTTGCATAAATACTTTATCCCCCTAGTTAATTTCAGCACTAGTAATAACAGCAGTAACTTCAGCATTATACAGTATGAATATCCACAGCTACAGTAGCCGCTGGTGCAGTAACTTTGCTTTTAGGGATCAGTTGTTATGGGAGGTCACAAGTCAGCCCTTTAAAAGTTTTGCCCCACTTAGGGGGTTACAGGGAAGCGAGAGCACTGAACAGCACAATCGGATCATACAATGTATAATTCTCTCCATGAGCAAGCGCTGTTTGCGAAACGCGTGGGAGGACTTTTTGTATTTTATTATGATCCAATAAAGCTAATTTTTTAAATATTTTTTTTCAACCATTACCAGTTCCTGAGTGATCCTTTGCTTGCTGTGCCTGCATTTACCTGTACTTCAGCTTTCTAGCTATACAATGCATGCTATTTTTAATTAACAGTTTGGCCAGGTCATGGGTCAATCAGTCATGGCATCTGCCACTCCAGGAACTCCGTGCCATAGTGGTGACATTGTGTGCCTTCATCTCGTTCTTTAGGGGAAGTCATGATCTGTCCAGAAGAATGGAATGACTCATTCCGCTCGCCTCGCAGCAATGGAATCACGTGATTGTAATCTGCTAGAGGTGTTGCGGCTTCTCCTGGACTCAAGGGGTTAAGGCAGGGGTGACCACTTCCAGTCCTCAAGGGCCATAACAGTACAAGTTTTCATGATATCCCAGCTTCAGCACAGGTGGCTGTCGTTGACGGAGTTCATTGAGGAAGCTTTCAGAGATTTGTTCGAGTAGCAATGAAAAAAAACAAAGTCTCGTACATAGAATACACTTTATTTGAAAACCTTCATGTAGCGGCTATATCATGTTTAGCATATCACAGGTTACAGGGTATTGCAGTTATGCAGGATATTTTACACCTGTAAACAAATTGATGTGTTAAAGCACTTTGAGATACGCTACATATTTTCTTACAAGCCCCGACGGAAGATTACACGTTCCCAAATTAGTTTGTACGCAACTATTGATTGGGCTGTGTCAGAAATGTAAGAAGAATTGCCTTGTTACTAAATGCAAATATACCTTTTTTTATTTATTTTTTTCAATTACCATTTAAGAATATTAACTGAACATTTGAGATAAATATATAAATATATATTTAATAACGTACACTTTTTATATGCAAATATAATTTAGGAAATGCGAGTATCTTATTTGCAGGAGTTGAACCTTTTAACCGTGATTTCTATGTATTTGGTATTTATTTTTTTATTGCATTCATTGGGACCTATGTACTAATTGTTGTATTTTTGTTATTGTGCATGAACGTCCGTGCTAAAATGTAATACATACCTTCATAAAATGTGCATTTTATGAAGCCCATACACATGGTTACATTTATTTAAAATGTTTGACACACCGTGTTATGCTGAATACCATTTTAACTATGAGTTGGGAATTTTTCATTTATAACTAGTGTTGGTAAATCAGTTAGTTATGTAATATTTGTAATAGTGAAATAATATTTTGTTAACCTATATAATGAAACCCAAAGAATGTATTTGAAGCAGCAGGGATGATGGAAAGCAACTTAGTGCAGAATTAAGTCTTTTTAGGAATTATGCCAAATTCAACTTGAACAATTTTGATGTGTTGTCTCCTTTTTGGGGGGCGCATAGTAACCTCATTAAAAAAAAAAAATACATACTATTAACCAACCATCTGTATGACTATCACAGTCTCTTTCTATGCACCAAACCATGCAAAACTTTTTTTTTTTTTTTTACACGAACGGCACAGATCAGAGGGTTCAGGCTGCACAAGCGCAATTTAAAATGAGGTTTTTTTGCACATATAGTGACTTATTTTTGTAGTATGTAGGCCGTACGGATTCTTCTTCTGAAGAGGGTTAACCACCCAATCTGAAGCTTCCTGCTACTTTACAATGTCAAAAAGTAAATTAAAATCTGTATAATGGATTCTAACCCAACGTCATGTACCTCTACAACAGCATGAGAATGAAACATTTTGAAATGGGAAATTGCAAACGTCAAATATTGAAACTGGCACCAAATAGCCCCAGTCTAATCACGTTCTGAAAGCCTGGATTTTGTGGTCTGTTTGAACTACTGTAAAGCCATTTTTTTTTTTTTAACTTCTGCTCAGTTCCAAAATAAAGTATGAATGTGCCAGAATATACATGTCATTGTAGTACAGTCGTTGCATGAGGTAATCGCCATGTTTATTTTCAATGCAGGTAAACCATGTTTGCCCTCAACGTCCTATAGTTAAACTGCGCTACTACTGTTGCCATGCATTGGTCAATGGATACTTGAGTATACTGTATGTCAGATCAGTTAAGCTGGTTTAAAGGGGTGATATTTTCAGGAATTCTACCAGCAGTTTGCAATCTTTCCAGTGATGAATGGGGCATGTGCACTGGTGCTGGCATGCATTCCCCCACACCAACCTGGAGGCCTCTGTGATGAACAACTTGTTGGTATTCAACTGAAGACTTGGTACGCACCCTTAATCCTTTGTCACCTCAAGAACTGGCGAGTTGTGGCTAAAAGAAAAATACACCATAAAGTTTGGGAGTGAAGCGCTGACTACCTCAGTGACCCGGTTTCTATTGTATGCCCCCGCCCCCCCCCCCCCCCCCTGCGGACACAAGATAATACTTGCATTATCCCATTTACAATATATACAAAGATGAAGTTGCTAAGCAAGTCCATATAATGCACCTAACAAGTTTAAAGTCCATCTGTAAAAATTGTCCTCATTGAACATGTTGATAGACAGACAACTGCACATCCAGCTTTCTATTTCTCATTTTCTGCATCTTCTTCAGGAGGAACAACTTCCATTATCATTTGAATGTACATAGTCAGGGGCTCTAGGGTTTAAAAGAAATAAAAAATAAGACAAGTGCTAAAAAAATAATAATAAACCCGCCATCTTTTTCATTTTATAATGTGAAATTGGTCTTTAAAAGTAGCTGTTATTTTATAAAAGGAGAACATTCAGACCTCCTGGATATGAACATGTATGATACATTATTCCACAGTAACCGCTGCATGGCAGCCTCCCAATACACCAGTACTATTTGACTAGTCTTCCAATGCAGTAAATCTGATTTAAGAAGAACAGTTTGTAATTGAAATCGAAGACCTAAAAAAGTGTTGGTGGAAACATGTTGCAAACGTTGATCATTTATCACAAATATGTTCATGATCTTATCTTTTAAAAGGAATTGTCATCGTGTAAACTTGGATAATTGATCAAATGCAATGAAATAATCAAGAACAGATGGTCCCTGGGCAACTCCGGACACCTGACATGGCCAGTGCCCCTGCACTATGTAAGAGATCATGGTAAACTGGTGATCGTCTTCGTATCAATCATGTGGCAGAAGAGGAAAACGGATGGTATAAGAATATAGCGGCGTGTAAGAATATAGCGGCGTATAAGAATATAGCGGCGTATAAGAATATAGCGGCGTATGCGGAAGGAATTGACCAACTTACTTGTTATTTTTTGTGCCCATTTGACTTTAAAATGTACGAACGGGAAGTAAAATATTAATCCACCAACGATAAATAATATACAGTAAAGATAAGCCCATTCAGGTTGACCGATGATTGGAGCCAATACCAGGTAGATCGAGACTAAAACCATGAAAATAGGTATCACGATTGGGACCTGAAAGAAAATTTTAAGCGTTTAACAATATGATAATTTATCAAATGCACTTATCTAAATGGGCAGTAACTTACAGAGCATTACACTGATGCATTGCAGTGGGACACACACTAAGCACCCGTGGGAGAAGCACCCATTGTTTTGAACCAGGCACGTGTGAGAAGGAGACGAGCTACAGCACTTTCACCCCCCCCCTCCCTCTCCCTCCCCGGTGTGGCAATAAAATTTGCTACATCTGTGTGTCTATTCTATGAAGTATCTGGTTATCATGTGCCTCACTTAGAGCTGCTGTTAATGTTTTCATGTGTGGTGGGTTATGGTAAATATGGTCTCTATAAAATACTTGATTGCCTTTTTCCTTTTTAAAGAACATGTGTCTCTTATTTGATCCACGTCTGTTTAGCTTCAATATTAATCATGTATAGTGCAAGCTCTATTGTGAAATGCATGAATTGTTTACCCATTTTAGAGCGCTCTTCATGTGAATCGTGTTTAATGGATTATAAAAGAAGGGATGCTTAATGACCTGCCCGTATCATGCAATATATTACGTGGCAGTAATAGCAGTATGGAATTATGTTTGATATTTGACAAAACTCGGAAGCCTTACAGCATGTTACGTTGGTGAGCGTGCTTCCTAGATTGTGGCGTCAGTATTCCTTTTGGCACTGCTGGTATCACATTATTTCAGTTACAACATTTCTAACAAAAAGGTTTGCTGATTTGCTTGATATATTCCGTTGCGTGGTTTGTTGTCTTTGCAGGGATGCGACTTATTATTTTCTTTCATTTAAAATTACCTTGATTGGTCTGTTGAGTTCTTTTCTTGTAAATCTCATAACGACCAGTGCAGCAATTGTTGAACCATAAAATATCCACACTGCGAAGCTGAAGTAGTTGATCAGGGTATTAATATCTGCTGGAATAATGTAAATCGTAGCAACGGCACCCTGCAAAATGAGGAGAATATTGTGGACATGGTGAGATCGAGAAAAGCATCAGCTTCTAGACTATATTTCTAAATCAAATGTCTAAAAACAGCATTATCTTCACATATTTTGTATTAATGTAATAGTTTAAAATAGAAAGGTTTATGGATGACGTCAAAATCCGAATCTAAAAAACAAAATCGTACAATTACTTTTTTTTAGTAATCTCAATTTTAAACGTGGTCTGATGGTGTCTAGTTATACAGTGGTCAATTTACTCATCTTGGGGGCAGAATCCGCCAGGAAATCATAATTATTGCTGCATTAACCAACTCATTATAATGCATTTAAGGAAGCGTGCCATGCTGCTCCACCATGGAGCATTACTTCTGCCCCAGGACAGCAATTAAAGCCACGTTAGAGTCTAATCGGACCCCTTCATGTGCAGCGCTACTGTAGACAAATGCATGTATAAAGCTAATAATGCAATTAAATTAGCGAGCTGTGACAGCAGGGCAGCATAATTAGAGTAAAGGCAATATTGACTTATTGGTTAGGCAAAACCGGTTCCTTAATCTCTATGCAAAGAATGTTAATGATCCTCTTGAACTTTTTTTTGTGTATATCACTTCATCATGTGAAGTATTTAACGTTAACAAAGCAAGTTAAAATATTATTGTGCCCGCGCCACACACCTCTGCTGCAAAACTAACCTGCTACTGTGCGCTTAAGGAAACTACCTATTGTTCCTTTGTATAATATAGTGACTCGTTACTAGTGTAGAAGAACACCTCGCGTGACACTTACGTAGAAGATGATTGCAGGGGCAGGAGTCAGGCGCTTGACGCTGATGTAAGAGAGGAATTTCAGCATGTGGCCTTCACGGCCGGCCACAAAGGCAAGCCTTCGGAAACGAGAACATTCTTATTAATTGTATTTGTAGTTGACTTTCCGATCCTACACGATTTAAATCATTTCTACCATTTTATTTGTGGGGTGGCCAACTCCAGTCCTCAAGGGCCACCAACAGGTCAGGTTTTAATGATATTCTTACTTCAGCACAGGTGGCTCAACCAATACCAGCTTCAGCACAGGTGGCTCCATCTGTCCCAGCTTCAGCACAGGTAGCTCAATGAGTCACTGCTTAAGCACAGGGTGCTCAGTCTTCAACTGAGCCATTGATTGAGCCCCTGTGCTGAATCAGGGAGATCCTTAAAGCCTGACCTGTTGGTGGCCTTTGAGGCCTAGAGTTGGCCATGCCTGCTCTAAGATATACATATTAAGTAGTTTGACCGCCAAAGATGTTTAGAGTCCAGGTACAGACAAGGTGGCCCCTGTCTCTCAAAATACAAATACAGTACATCACCACGCCAGTTCTGCACACCCTTACCTGCCAGCGGTGAAACATGTGCCGTTCGCTGCCCCAATGGTTGAAAAGGCTACAAATAGTGGGACCACCCAAGTTGCGGGGTAAAGAACCCGATCTCCATAGGTCTACAACAACATGGGAAACAATTCCTTACATGGGAGCATGGTTGACACAGCAGGGGGCTACTGTACGGCTAGAAGTAGGGTTACACAAAGACGACTCACTGAACACTGATAAAGAACGGTTCCGGGCCACTTACCACAGCTACTGCCGGAGACTGTAGAAGCTCCGTTGGAGTCATCACCGCAAAATAGGAAACATTCATCAGCACATAACAAAATATCACTAGGGGAATACCAATGATAATAGAAAGTGGAAGATTTCTGGGGAAGAAAAATGTATACATTAGAACTATACATAACGCCCCTCCCGCCCCCCAAATAAAGTTGAGACATAAAACATGCACAAATGGTATATTATTGAACAATTCTTAAACCGTTATTTTACATATTATTCTTATTATTGTTAGTCCCCTGCGACGTTCAGCACTGCACAAGACGTTACCACCGTTACTGGTATAAGTTTGTTGCAGGTTGTGATACCTTGTATCCTTCTGAGTGCCGGAGAAACCACGGCACCAGAGTGCCACAGCGCTTCCAGCACACTGCAATCGTGATTGCTCCTCAATATCACTATATCAACATCATCAACATCATCAACATCACTGACTATGGGAACGGAAGAGTCGTCTCCTCCTCGTACAGTCGCGTTCAGTGCTCCACAGGCACGGACAATGTCATAGCCCCTAGAAAACGTGCAATATAGCACTTGACGTAGCCATGGAGTCCCGGATCTCGTGACGTAGCCACCCTGGGGCCTCTGGAGTGCCGGATCTTGTGGCTTGGTAGCTACATCAAGGGGCACTCAAGCAGTTAGGGGACCAACATGGGAATTCTTTATAGATGCAATTATAGTGCACAGGTCTTTTCTTCACAAGAGTTTCTTTTCAAAAGCTCTCTACACTAATTTCTTCCATGAAGAACTTGTGTTGTTCCATTGAAATATTAAAATTCAAAGAAATGTGCACTTCTGCAGGAACAATACCACAACTTTGAACTATTTAAAAAGAAAGCCGTTAATAAATCCATCCAATGTACGCCCTGCATGCTTTTTACCTGTACGGATTTTTAAGTTCTTCTGTGATATAGTTGAGCTGGTTCCTGAAAGATGGAAATAAATTATTGAGATGTCAGATTGTTGGAATCATGGCTAGTACTTGGTACATTTCCAATAAGTACGTGAAGAATCTGTTTACATTTAATTTGGTCATTGATGCAGAAAGTAGATAAATGTTCCTGGTTTACCATGTGCTATAATTAATGTAGTCCGTAAAGTATTAGAAAGCAGCGCTCATTTATAATGAACTACACTTGGATTTAATAATGAAACTCTTTGAAAGCCTCAACAGTGGTTATTAATGCCTACCTTAAAAAAGATCTCAGAACATCGGAGGATGGATATGAATTAGCTTTTTACGTATAGTTAATGATACAATACAAAAAGAAGCCGGACGCTTACCTTGAATTAATGGGTCAGGGTGGAGGATATATACAAATCAATAGTTCAAACCAACAATTGAGGTCTCTCAAAATGGTATATAATAATACTGGTAAATCCCTCTGCTGCAACCCCAGAAGGGGATATCCAAAGCCCTTGATAGAATGTGGAATAAGAGGAATAGGGGGAGCAAGGGATTAGAACATACACGCAATCGACGACAATAAATAAAGTTTAAAACTTAAACAAGGGGCCAAAACAGCCTCTAGTGTGGACGTGGGTTAAAAATAATGATAATAAAATAATATAATAAAATACTCACACGGCCCTGTGTGAGTACAGATGCATAGGGGTATCTTGTGAGGTGGAACCTGACCCTTCCAGGTGAATGGTCAGATTGGGGATGAGGGTTAAAATCTAAAAGTTTTTGAGCCAGAGGAAGCCATTCACGGCGAAACGCGTTGCTCTAAATCACTGTATGTTTTTGGACCACGGAGGCTTCCGTAGCTAGTGGAAGCAGTCGCAGTCACAGCCGAGCCAGTTTGGAGTTACCATCTCTCCTCACTCCGGACGCGGAGAACAGGCTGCCTGTGAAGCGACGCGTGACCCATGCTACGGTGGTGGGCCAGGGATCTGTAATCTATGTGAGTGCTTTTGTGGATGTCTTTTTACACCCCCCTGCTGATATCTTGCCTCACTTACCCTTGTTTGCTGGACCGGGGAGGGAAGGAGTTCTAACGTGAGCACTGCGAAGGGGAATCCCCATGTGACACCCTGCCTGCCAGCAATTATTTGTGCCCTGCTCCTGGAATCGACTTGGATGGGTTAACTTTATGTACCCCACAGAAACCTTTCCACATCTGTGCTTACACAGGGCCGTGTAAGTATTACATGGTTATTGCCATATTCCATTATTAGATTTTAACCCTCATCCCCAATCTGACCATTCACCTGGAAGGGTCAGGTTCCACCTCACAAGATACCCCTATGCATCTTTACTCACACAGGGCCGTGTGAGTATTTTATTATATTATTTTATTATCATTATTTTTAACCCACGTCCACACTAGAGGCTTTTTTGGCCCCTTGTTTAAGTTTTAAACTTTATTTATTGTCGTCGATTGCGTGTATGTTCTAATCCCTTGCTCCCCCTATTCCTCTTATTCTACGTATAGTTAATGTCATCAGTTCTGCCTCTCCTGATTTGTCTGGTTGGCTAAATATTTTATAGTCCAACCAATGAGAGCAGGAGAAAGAAAATGGGGGTAGTTATTCTTCAAACTGCATTAGTGCCCAATGGGTCTATTCATGAGATTCCACAACCAGTTAAACCAAAACAATGGCGTGTAACAATAATAAATGATGCCAATTTCCGCCAAGGTTTTTTTCTCTAACTGGGAAGCAGAGTGTTTCCTGAGCTAAAACTGATCATTTCCACACTGGGGACTCCTAGCTTTCCAATACACTAACCTCCGAAGGTGCCCCCAACAGCATCCCCAGCTGGGTAAACAATATCTTGGTTTAAATATCCTGCGACACGTGAGCCAATCAGAAACCACGATGTCATCGGTTGCATCTTCCCATTAGCCTGCGTGCCGCATGAGATTTAAGAATCATGGAGTACCAGCAGCATATATACGGAGGAAAGAATCTTGTAAAGTAGGCGGACGCCAGAGCCGATATTAACGCGATTTTTCTCTAGACACCCCGTTTCGTACTTTAAATAAATAAATAACAATTGTTTAGAATGCTACTTTAAGGTTAGGAGGGATTGTAAACAGTATTCATACATCAGCCTTCTCTAAATGATCCTTTCCATGTATGCCAGGAATAAAAATACATCTGCTCAGATGGTTATTAAACCTCCTGTGTTTATACATCTGATAAATGCACATAGAAAGAGCAATACAAATATATGAATCTTTTGTTATTTGATGTTTCTGAGCTTCAGACAATGAATGGAATTCAGAAGATTCCACTACATCTTAAGAACTGAAAGTCTAAAACTGCTTAGTTCTAGATTTTACACACACACACACACACACGCACGCACGCACGCACGCTGATGGCACTAAATTGTGGTAGTAGGTAGAGGTAGAATCAGAGCAGGATGTAATTTCTCTCCAGAAGGATTTGGAGAGACTGGAAACGTGGGCAGGTAAATGGTAGATGAAGTTTAATACAGATAAATGGAAGGTTATGCATTTGGAAAACAAGAATAAAGAGGTGACTTACACATTAAATGGGGATAAATTAGGGGAATCCTTGATGGAGAAGGATTTAGGAGTGCTTGTAGACAGCAGGCTTAGCAATAGTGCCCAAAGTCATGCTGTAGCTGCAAAGGCAAACAAGATCTTATCTGGCATTAAATAGGCAATGGATGGAAGGGAAGTAAACATAATTATGCCCCTTTATAAGACTACACCTTGAATATGGAGTACAATTTTGGGCACCACTCCATAAACAAGAGATAATGGAACTGGAGAGAGTGCAGAGAAGAGACATCAAATTAATAAAGGGGATGGATAATATGATATGAGGAGAGGCTAGCTAAATTAGATTTGTTTACATTAGAAAAAAAGGTGTCTAAATACTGGGCTAAGGTCCACAATTTGATAAAAGAGGTCACAGACCTAGAACTACCTATAGAACCGCTGACCTTCCTACTCGCAGGGCCAATACCCGACATTGGCCGGGCAACTAGGACATTAATCTCCTATATTCTAACTGCGGCCAGATGTGAGATAGCGGCTTCCTGGAAGAAACAAACCACCCCATCCAAAAGGTCCATTAAAAAAAGGGTCAGTGAAGTGATGCTAATGGAGAAGCTGACGGCAATGCTCAGACAAAAGCTTACTGCATTCGATAAGATATGGGAGCCCATGATGCTCCTCACGAGACAAGGACCCTAGGAGTCACCTCCTTAGTGATCAAACTCAGCCCCCCCGAGCCCCCGCGCCAGCTCCTTGACACGGATGGACACAGAAATTTGGCCCCCAGGCTGTGAACACATACCCCCTCCCTCCCCATACCCCCTCCCTTCCCCCCCTCCCCATACCCCCTCCCTCCCCTCCCCCCCCTCCCCATACCCCCTCCCTCCCCTCCCCCCTCCCCCCCTCCCCATACCCCCTTCCCCCCTCCCCATACCCCCTCCCCATACCCCCTCCCCATACCCCCTCCCTCCCCCCCTCCCCATACCCCCTCCCCATACCGCCTCCCTCCCCCCTCCCCATACCCCCTCCCTTCCCCCCCTCCCCATACCCCCTCCCTTCCCCCCCTCCCCATACCCCCTCCCTTCACCCCCTCCCTTCCCCCCCTCCCCATACCCCCTCCCCTCACCCCCTCCCTTCCCCCCCTCCCCATACCCCCTCCCCTCACCCCCTCCCTTCCCCCCCTCCCCATACCCCCTCCCTCCCCTCACCCCCTCCCTCCCCCCCCCTCCCCATACTTTTCCCTCCCCCCCCTCCCCATACCCCCTCCCTCCCCCCCCATACCCCCTCCCTCCCCCCCCATACCCCCTCCCTCCCCCCCTCCCTTTCTATGACAACCAAGGTTGCCTTTCCTTCCCCCCCCCCAAAAAAAGTTAAAAATGTTTATGTATTAGGCTGTCAAATGTACCTGAAAATCATTTGTTGTACCAATGCCTAATAAAACTATTTAAAAAAAAAAAAAAAAAAGAGAAAAGAGGCGTCTAAGAGGGGATATGATAACTATATACAAATATATTCGGGGGCAGTATAAGGAGCTTTCAAAATAACTATTCATCCCAAGGGCAGTACAAAGGACTCGGGGCCATCCCTTAAAATTGGAGGAAAGGAGATTTCACCAACAACAGAGGAAAGGATTCTTTACAGTTAGGGCAGTTACCATGTGGAATTGATCATTACCCATGGAGACTGTGATGGCAGATACAATAGATATCCTTAAAAAGGGTTGGACATCTTTTTAGAAAGGAAAGTTATACAGGGATATACCAAATAAGTAAACATGGGAAGGATGTTGATTCAAAGAGAAATCCGATTGCCAATACTTGGAGTGAGGAAGGAATTGATTTCCCCCCTTATGTTATATCATTAAATGATATTTCACTGGGTTTTTTGTTTGCCTTTCTCTGGATTAATATACTGTAAGTACAAAAATAGGATACATTTAGCATAGGTTGTACTTGATGGACGCATGTCTTTTTTCAACCTCATGAACTATGTAAACTTTAACTATGTAACAACCATACACATTTATTTCAGAGAACTAGTGTACTAAAAATTAATGAAGAAAGCTCACCATCCGTCATATGCCCAAAGGCCATTATAAAGTGCCAAACTAATGCCTCCAACTGTGATTTTGGAACCCTCAAAACTGTTAGTCAAGTTCTGAGTATTTCCTGGAGAAAGAAAAGAGTACTTCATATGAATAGCAATAAACACAATAAGGTTGAGTCTAAAATGATTAATGTTGATACATTTTCCTCTGCACTGTCACACCTTCGTGTTTTAGGCCAGTTGTGCTGCCTCAATCCCACACTTTATGCCTTTCCTGCCTCCTTTGTAGTTTCTGAACCAATATTCAGCATTTTTTAGTTCATTATAGTTAGGCTTCCTACAGATTCCCTACCCACTCTATCAACTCTTCACCCAGCTCTCTTCTAAATAAGCCTATCCCTGTTAAGCGCCCAGTCTCGCCATCACTAAAGTACAGAACATTTACCGAGACTTTTATATAGGATTTATTAGCATAAGCACAGATACCTACTGGCACATGTACATAGCATCAGGAAAATAAGTGTTAATGCAGGGGTGCTCAACTCCAGTCCTCAAGCCCCCTCCCCTTTCCCCCTCAACAGGTCATACATTCAGGTTATCCCAGCTTCAGCACAGGTGGCTTAATCAGAGGCTCAGTCAAAGACTGAGCCACCTGTGCTGAAGCAGGGATGGCCTGAGAACTGGAGTTGAGCACCCCTGTCATGTGTTAATGCATACTTATTTGTCCGTTAGGCATAGGCACACACATTGGGATTTGCACTGTGCAACTACAGTGAGCGGAACCAAATCTTCCCGAAGGCCTGAAAGCATGGCTTAAAGCATGGCTCGAAGCACGAAATTACAAGATAAAAAGGGATGAACAGGTCTCGTTCCTGACAAAATATTCTTGAAGACATTGCCCAACTTGGTACTGTAGGATGCTGGGTTGGTTCCATTCCAATACAGAATAGCTGAACCCTACTAATGCTTGCCACGGATTTAAAAATCCTCATAAAAACACCTACAGTCAAGAGTCCAGTTCACCCTATTATCCTGCCTGGAATACTAGAGAACCATGTGCCATATTCTAACACTGGATCGCAGGCTGTTCTGGTGCTAAACTGATCCAGAGAGAAGTGCATGATGCACACTATCTTTATTTTGTAGGATGGCTAAATTCGGTTATATTTTGTAAGCTTATAAAACTTTTATTTATTGGCTTTTATGAGGAGCATAACAAGGTCTTCACGTACACTGCCAAGAGGTGGGGAAACATCTTATATTAGGACTTCTGTTTGTGTGTTCTGTCTGACTGTATTTCAGTTATTAACAGCTTCCAGTATGAATATAATGGTACAGTGTAATTAGTTGAAGCATAGAATGTACATCCATATCATTAAAAAAATGCATTATTGCACAAAAAGAATAATGTCATCTTATCGAGGTGAATATGTGCAAGATACATACCTTGTGCTAGCAGCACCATGCCACTCACAATAATGATTATTACAATAATCATCTTTGCTGCAGTGAAGAAGTTCTGAACATAACTTGCCAACGTCACACTAAGCGCATTCACCGATGTAATGGTCACTAAAAAATAAAGACACAGTTGTTGTAAACTTGTGAAAAACAGTGTTATAAAAAAAAAAAACAGCGCTCAAAATCAAAATAAGTGCAATTCTTAAATATGAAAAATATTCAGTGAAGTGAATATATGTGCAATTAATTTGCACTCAATTCCGTGATAAGAAAATATTCGTGAACTGCAGCTCAAACCCTTGTAGTGATGATTGTTCTCTCAATCCTGTGTTAGTTTAGTTGTAGTCCAAGTCTTGGGGAGCGCAAATAGGTAAAAAGATAAAGGAGCCCTGATGAAACCGGGGATCCGGTGAAACGCGTTGAGTGAAAACTACTATCACTGTGCAGGACGCTGACCACAGTGTTGCTGGTTCCCTGTTGGTTCTTGGAATCTATCATCCGGGTATTCAAACCAGGTAGCCAGCCACAGGCGAGAGACGGGAGACGGGAGCAGAGCTGAGGAGAGGTGTGAACGCCAAACACCCCAGCCGGCGACTGCCTGCTTCAATGCTTATTCTATGCTGGCACCATGTGAGCGCACTACCTTTTATCCATCGATAGATAAAGCTTTTTATCAGTCTGCACTATGTGGTTTTAAATTTTTCTTATGAAGGTTACCACACTCATCTTCCTGCACACATTATATAAGTTACGGAGAGTACAAAGTGACACACCCTCCACCATACAGTGTGCAGCAAATAAAAATACCACCTGTGAGCACAGTCACACGTCCCAGACAGGTCTGCAACCCTGCCCTTCCCCATTAGCTCTTAGCATGCAATACTTCCACTGCAGCCAGGGATTCTGGGTAATGACATGTAAATGAGCACAGCCTAAACTAAAGCTTTTATATGTCCAAAGATGTATGCCCATCCCTTTATAACACAATGTTATATCCCACCATTTTTAAAGTACAGATAATATTACAGTTTTGTACTGTACTTTGCATTATCCTGCATGTTTTAAAGTGAAATGTGCAAAACAAAGAGGTAATAGAAGTTAAAGGAGCAGTTCGCCGCAGGCGCACCCCTTGTTTTTGTTATAGGCTCGGGAAGCAGGGGGTCATCGGAGCAGAACCGCGTTAATTTCAGCTCTGGGTGTACCCCCTGCTTCCCGAGAAGGTGTTGCCGGTTCTCCATGGAGGTTTAAAACTCCCGCTAGCCAATAAGAAGTCTTCCTATTGGCCAGCATCATGTTGGGAATTTAAATATCCATACTGTAAGTACGGATATAGGATAAAGTATCTGTCGTCTACATTTAGCATAGGTTGTACTTGATGGACGTACGTCTTTTTTCAACCTCATCTATGGTAACTATGTAACTATGTAACTACTATATGTAACAATGTAACTCCTGGAGCTGACCGAACTGGTGCCACATTCCCAGGTAAGTAAGTATCTCGGGAAGCAGGGGGCCCTGGAGCGGAAAGGAATGCGATTCAGCTCCCGAAAACAGGGGGGGGGGGGGGGTAAGTGGGGGAACAGGTACTTTAGATACCCAATAAAATGTCACGTTGAGCACTCACTGATACTTACAGATGGTAGCTGCTGCAAGGCACTTAATGACAGCCACTGGGGGTTCACAGCCGGGGTAAAATGGCGCGGACACGTATTCAGCAAAGCTCAGGCAAATAATGGCAAACGACGAAGGTTTTATCACAATTACACTGGTCCAGGAAAAAAGAAAAGCAGGGATCGGTCCAAAGGCTTCCATGAGGTACGGGTATTCTCCTCCAGACTTGGTGATCATCGTGCCGAGCTCGGCAAAGCACAGAGCACCTGTAAATAACCAATGCAGAGTGACTGGCAATCACACAAAACTCCACGCTTTATGCATCTTTCTTTCACACCCGCATCATTGTCTTTCTGCAGATCTACAACTGGAGTGGGCTACCTCCAATCCTCAAAGGCCACCACCAGTTCTGGGTTTCAAGATATCCCTGCTTCAGCACAGGTGGCTCAATCAGTGGCTCAGTCAATAACCGAGCATCTGCTTATCCCTGCTTCAGCACAGGTGGCTACATCAGTGGCTCAGTTATTGACGATTGAGTGTGACCTGGAGCCAGTCTATGTCCCTCAGAGAGAGCGGACATTGACTGGAGGGAGAACAGCACATCGTTCAGGGATGCCCAGCAGACCACCACCGGGAAGCCACACAGAGGAGCGAGCACCGTCGGAGGGGACCCTCAACGGTTGCAGCTACAAGCGGTACCAAAGTATTTTGCGAAGTACAGGCCTGCTACACTTTGTTGTATTAAAGAACTCCAACGGCGTCCCGGAACCATCACACAGGTCTAGATCCCCAGGAATGGGTGGCAGCCGCACCCTGAGGACACGGATGTACGCCTGCGCAGCGTTTATGGGGAACGTTATGTTGATGTGTTGAACCTTTAAGGGTCACAAGGATCCCATAGGATCTATATTTGCTATATAAAACCGGTTATATTACAGACGTCATCATAGTTATTTCCTGTTGTCTGATCGAAAGCCACGTGTGGCATATCAAGTAGAAATAGCGGACTCACAACCCCACCTCAGCAACCGTTATTAGTCTGGGGGGCTAGCGATTAGTCTGGGGGGCTAGCGATAAATTGTAATTGGATATTTAAACATATATATTTGTTTGTGTTGTGCTTCTATGTTCATGATGCACAACACCACAGTTGTGCAATGAAATGGGATATATGATATATGATGACTTTTTGTGTCTGTAAAGCGTCTCATCGATTTACCTAATGTAGCGATAACTCCACATACTGCCCACAATATTAAACACGGCCCAACAGCTCCGGTGTTTAAAAGGACCGATTTCGGAGAAATGAAGATCCCGGAACCAATAATAGTTCCGACAATAAGACACGTTCCACTGAACAGTCCCACCTATCGGAAGAAGAAAAGGAGACGCTCAGTTCATGGTTACGTATCAATTCTAACTTGGCAGATACATATTAATTAGTATGCAGTATGTGCACCAGGTGAGAACAAAACAGTTATAAAGATTAGATTAACAAAATTGGAAGCAATTTTCCCACACCCAGTTATGTGCACTATAAATGATTTCAGTATGAATGCTGATTTACACTTGGGACTCTGGACTGAACCATAAATTCTTTCACGGAGTCACCCCTGCGCCTCGAGAAATTTGTACTTGATGTCCTTAACAGATATTGATGACCAAATATGTTCCAGCAAATAGCAATTGACCTCACTTATCAAACACAACACAATAAAACAAACTACGATCTATGAAATGCCAATATATTTTACCAAAAGGATACACGGGAATGCATGTGTCATTTGCAAGTATGTCCTTGGATATACTGTAGTACGAGACAGATACCTTTTATAAGTGTAATCAGCAGTTACAATGCAGTTATACAGTCTTATACCCGTTCAGAAAATATTGGCAGAAATGTGTGCAGGAAAATTACTGCTAACTAATTTTGTGTGTAGATCTGGCTGACACTGACACTGACACTGACACTGACACTGACACTGACACTGACACTGACACTGACACACACACATCACTGTTACCCCATCAATGCTTACGTTGATTTGTGGATGTAGGTCCAGCATTTTGTTTACATGTTACACATATTTACAAAAGTATATTGATGAAGTATTTAAATATACTTGTGCTCCGCATGATCATTAGCACTAAAGTGCCCTCGATAAGTACAAGTCTGAGAACCCCATGACTAATAAGACAAGGAATGAAACTGCTCAATTTCACCACTCTATGAACAATTCATTTCATCCCTACTAAGCCTCAGTAAAGATTTAGAAGGAAGGGAATTGTTGTATGAGATACACTAGCTAACAGTGGCTAGCTCCAGTCCTCAAGGGCCACCAACAGGTCATGCTTGCAGGATATCATTACTTCAGCACAGGTGAGCAACTGATTGAGCCACCTGTGCTGAAGCTGGGATATCCCTAATACCTGGCCTGTTGGTGGCCCTTGAGGACTGGAGTTGGCCTTCCCTGCGATAACCCAACTATAGAGAGTGCACTAAAGTAAAATGTTCCCTACACTCATTAAATAATAAAGGAACCGTCGTTAAAATCTTTATCTTGTTTTGCAAATACTATAAAAGGATGTGTGATAAAAAGTGACACGTTGGCTGTCTAAATAGTTTTGTATCTTATCTCAATCTGTATTTACCTCTGATGCAATCATAAAATCATTACTATGTACGTAGCTTATTTACAATGCCGGTGTATAACTGTATTAACAACAGAGTATATTCATTAACCTACAGTAAGAGGCACTTTGCTGACGGCAGCTAATGGTTTTTCTGCAGGGACAGCAGCAAATCACGAGACAATGTATCTGAACAGATACAATTTGGATCTATGATTGGATCATGGGCAGTAATTTGAGAGTAATGCTGCAGTGGGTGATGAAATGGAAATTAAATGTCTCAATTGTACTTTAAAATCAGCACTCACTGTGTGAGACCCCTTATGAAAATAAGCTAGCAGCAATACACACGATGGAAAGTGATTGTACACTTGCCACTTTAAAGCTTTAAATCTGCTCAGAATGCAGAGACCCGCAGATACTGGATCAATGCAGTAATTGCAGCGGCTGCGGAGGACACTGATCCTATTATGCATTTGTAAAAGAGAAATACAAAAACCCGTATTGCGGGCGTGCGTCCCGCACAGGGGAACCCACTGAAGCTCAGCATGCTGTCCTTAGCAAGAGGAAAGCTGGACGGTTGTGGCTGCTTCAACGCCAAAGGTACCAGCATCATATAGTCTGTGGATGTATAGTGTTTTTATCCCTACCATCTGTCCTCTTCTCAGGGCCGCCAAAAGATTTCCCGGGGCCCAGGACTAGAGTTTGGACAAGTGCCCCCCCCCCACCCCCCATCTCACTCTTACCCCCATTCCCTCATTCACTCTCTCCCCCCTCACCCATCACTTTTCCTCACTCCCTCAATTACACCTCCCTCTCACTCAATTTCGCTCCCTTAATCCCACCTCCTCAGACTTATTCCTTTCTCCCCCCCCCATCCGGCCTCACAACCCCCCCCACAATAATTATCCCAACCCCACAAAATACATACAAACTCCCCCATAAAAGAACACCCCCCCAAACACATACAACCCTCCCTACCCCCCAAATACATACAAAACTCACACTTACCTTGGGGAGGGGTGTGTCCCGGCTCTCCCATGCTGTGCGGGCCTCCCTCATTCCCGCGTTGGACCTCTCTCTCATGGCAGAGCGCGCGCTGATGTCAGAGAGAGGCCTTGCACGTGATAGTGAGGGAGGCCCGCAGCTGGAGAGCTGGGGAGAGCCAGGCCCGGCGGCAAAGGAAGACCGTCAGCTGGGCAAAGAAGTTGGGCCCGACGTCTGACCGGGCTCAACTTTCAGCGTCGGCCGGACCCCACACAGCTACTGGGATGGCTCTCCCCCCGCCCTGCGTCTTCTATTATGGCCCATATTACTAAATGGTGCTATGCTGTAAGACTCCCTCCTGCTTCGGATGAGACATATGACCCAGTGGAGAAGGAGCAGCTCAGTGATTAAAGGCACTGACTCAGTAAACAATGACACAGAGTTTGAAGCAGGGGAACCCGTGTCTGCTCCTTGTGACCTTGGTGAAATCACTGTATCCCGCTGTGCCTCGGGCCAAAAGAATAGAGTGTAAGCTCACCTGGGCAGGGACTGTGCCTGTAACATTTCTATGTGCTGCGTACCGTGAGCTGTGCTGTGATTCTTATCATTTCTACATTATCCCTTTAACCTCTGTCAATGCCTTAAAATAAGCCTAATTATTAAAGGATCTAACTAATCAGCCTAGAGAAGTAATTGAAGGTGGCAGAAATCACTGTTTTCATATTTGAAGAGACCACAAAGACTGATTCATTTTATGGTAAAAAAGCAAGTGGCCGGATTCATTTGATCACTTCTAGCTCAAGCTAAAAAAAGAAAGTGAATCAATAAGAGGAAATGTTATCAGACTATTACGGCTATTCTTACATGCATACAATCTGTGTGTGACTATTGTAAGGTGACCTCACCTCTGTGTGTGTGTGACAGGAGACGCGCTTAATAACACATTTATATTTCGTGGATCCTGATTGAGCAGAACAGGTTGAGCGAAATAAACTAAGATTTATTCCCTTGATAGGCAAACACACGACAACTGCAGAATAAACTTAATAATTACACGTACGGGTATAGGAACAGGAGATAATGTCCAGAAAGGTGCAAAGCACCAGAAGATTGTCTTTTAAAATGTAGTCCTTTTGCAAGGGCACAAATTGCCAGCCCCAATCCTTCTGTGAATGTGCAAAGTCTTTTCTGGTCCATTGGGGTTAATCGAATAACCCCCAGCAATCACAGTGTCCTAACGCAGAGTTTTGTCCTTGGTTCCGATGTAATAAGACTCTTTGGGTTCCTGGAATGTGCTGCTGCTCTTCTCTGCTCACATGGTAGAATGAAAAACGAAAGACGAAAAACAATGGGGATAGCCTGGGGGGGATGTATATAGGATTTGGAAGCCTATTGCCAACATACCCACCCAATCCCCCTCGTGGGAAAGTAATCATTCCCCAATCACCTACTTGCCCACAGTTTGGAGAGTGGGCACTAGGGATTTCCTGTTTACACAGAGCATATGCGACAACGCCACCTTGGCTACTTAGCATAGGTGCACTCCCCTCTCTACCTGGCCCCTCTCAGGCTGGAAGGGGGAAACTCAGGGTGTGAGCTAGCACAAATGGTCACCAGGATGTCCTATTTAGCATCCATCTGGCCAATTCACACCCCCCTTACTCTGGGTCTTTTGATATGCAACTTCCAGAGAGACTTACAGCTGTGGGCCTAGCAGGCTAGCTTTGAAGCTTGCATAGGCAAGTGACCCAGCTCATAGGTGTCAAAACATTTGGTTCTGGTATGCAAAACATTTGTTCCTTAATGCATTACAAAGGCAGGCAGAAACAATAGCATCCTGCCTGTACATTTTAAAACTGCAACAGAAAGGCACTTTATCAAAAATAGATGTTTCCCTTATGACAAAGTTATATTTTTAATATGTGTGTTCTTGGGGTGTTACACTGAGGCTGCACACCAAAAATCAGGGTGCTGGCTCACTCCGTTCCTAAATTAGCAGTCTTAATGGAACGGCTCCTGTTATTCAGCACTGCAGTAGTGACTAGCCTGCAAAAAGTGAACAACATGCGTATACTGGAAAATGGTACAGGGGAACAGCATATAAAATTAACCCCTTCATCCCCAATACGAAATAGGGGTAACCAGCCGAGCCCACTGCCTTTATTAATGCGCTGATTACCCCCATTTTCGCCACACCTCCCCCACTCAAAGCCCAAGGTTTGTCCTGGCCACCTCCTCTGGTGGTTGGGCTGACCTGAGGGTTTTTGAAGTCATTAGGTCTTGGGAATTGTCCTGCCGGGAGAGGCCATCAGCGTTCCCATGCTCACTGCCTTTCTTGTGCTGAATGGTGAAGTCACATTCTTGCAAGGCAAGGCTCCAGCGCAGGAGCTTGGCATTCTCTCCCGACACCTTCTGCAACCAACTTAGGGGGTTATGGTCAGTGATAACAGTGAAGGTTCTGCCATACAGAGAGGGCTGTAGCTTCTTTAGCGCCCATACTATGGCCAAACACTCCTTCTCAATAGTGGCATATGCCACTTCTCTGGGCAGCCGCTTGCGGCCCAGAAACATCATTGGAGGTTCCCTGACCTCCTCCCCCACCTGGCTGAGCACAATGCCAACGTCTGAGGCATCAGTCTGCTCCAGAAACTTCTTGGAATAATCTGGAGCGGCAAGGATGGGTGCAGTCTTCAAAGCCTGAAATGCTTTTTCCCAGGCTGGAGACCAGACTACCAGCACAGACTGTCGCTTCTGGGTCAAGTCAGTCAGGGGTTTAGCAATGGCACTATACTGGGGAACAAACTTCCTATAGTAGCCTGCAGTGCCTAGAAACGCCATGACCTGCTTCTTGGTTTTGGGAGTGGGCCACTGCACTACTGCCTCTACCTTAGCTGGTTCTGGTTTGAGGTGCCCTCCACCCACCCTATGCCCTAGGTATAAGACTTCAGCCATCCCTACTAAGCACTTGGTGGGTTTTAAGGTGAGACCTGCCTCCCTAATCCTGGCTAGCACTGCAGCTACATGAAGTGTGATTCTCAGGAGTTACTGAACACAGCAATATCATCCAGATAAGCCCTTGCAAACCCTTGCATGCCCTCTAGCAAACGATTGACCAGGCGTTGGAAGGTAGCCGGTGCATTCTTCATCCCAAATGACATCACTAAGAACTCATAGAGGCCACTTGGGGTGATGAAAGCCGACTTCTCCCTAGCCTCCTGGGTCAAAGGGATCAGCCAGTACCCTTTACTGAGATCCCTGGTGGTCAGATACCTTGCCCCCACGAGTTCATCCAGCAACTCATCTATGCGGGGCATGGGGTAGGCATCTCAAACCGTCCCTGCATTGAGCTGCCGGTAGTCCACATAGAACCAGGTGGTCCCATCCTTCTTAGGCACTAGGACTACCGGACAAGCCCAAGGGCTCTGGGATGGTACAATTACCCCTAGGGCCAGCATCTCCTCCACCTCCCTCTCTATACTGCCCTTCACCTCTGCTGACACTCTATAAGCGTGCTTATGCAGAGGTCTCCGATCCCCTGCAAGCACTGGGTGCTCAGTGATGTGTGTCCTCCCTGGCTTGTCCGTGAACAGAGCCCTATACTGCTCTAGCATAGCCCTGGCATCTGCTCTCTGCCTGACACTCAGCTGAGCCCCCAACTCCACCTGCTCTATGGTACCTCCCTGCCTAGCCTCCCCTAGGAGATCTGGCAGTGCTATGTCCTCCTTGAGCATATTGATGTGATAGACTTTGGTCCTCCCTGTCTCCCTCTCTACACTGTCTGCCACCTCTGCTGATACTCCATAGATATTCTTATGCAGAAGATGCAGATCACCTGGGAGCACAGGCTGATCTGTACTATGTGCCCTGCCCAGCTTGTCTGAGAACAGGACCCTAGGCTGTTCTACCCTAGCCCCGGCTTCTGCCCCTGCCTGCCTACCTCCCAGGGCCCCTCGCTCAACTAGGACCCCCCTAGGAAACCCTATCCTACCTAAGAGGCCTGGCACTGCCTGAGCTACTTCCTGAAACATGTGCCCCATTCCTGGTAACAGGTTCAGGAGCATCTGCACATAATCACCCGCTTTACCCTCTGGCTGGCAGGCGTCCCAGGGGTGGCCAAAGTCTGCCACTGCCCCTGCTGCCTCCAGCCAGAAGTAAGGCTGCAACAGCTGGGTTCTCATGTGAGTGACCCCCTGATGCCCCACTAGCGGACTGGGGAAGGCTACCTGCAACACTTGCTGCTTACCCTCTCTGGGTCCCACTAACTGTCTTCTACCTGTCCAGCCCCTGGCTAACCCGGTAGACCCTGGCTCCCTACCCCAGAGCCCGCGGTGCCACAGCCTGTGGTCTGACCCCCCGCTTTCCCAGGACTCGGACGCCCGCAGTCCTATACCTTCTAAGCTGGGGTCAGCTTTCACCGCATCCCTATCTGCTGTCCCTAATTCTAACCACCCACCATTAGTCTCTAAGTCAGGGGTAACAGGGACAGGTAAAGGGAACACTAAGTCAGTCACAGGTCGCGACTCAGTAGTCTGGCTTACCTGTCTGGTCTCCGCAGAGGCCACTGGAACCGTTGGTCCCAAATGCAGGGGAACAGAGGTTGATTCTGCTGTGATTCCTGATGACAGGCTCTTAGGAATCGCCGCAACAGCAGGCAATTCCGCAGCACCCACACAGATCACAGGCTCCAGGTTATTGCTAAGGCGCACCTCAGCAGTTTCCCTGGACAAAACCCCCACCTCCCTCATGCCATGATTGGCACCCCCATCCAAAATGATCTGGGCACCCTGTAAGGACAGCAGCCCTCCATCAGGCATGGTTCTTTGCACCCCGGTGCCCGGGAGCAAATCTTCTGGTCGCACCAGAATAACAGCAGCACCCAAATCTGGCAAGGTCCCTGCTTGCCGGTCACCAAAGGTAACCCTCCGTGGGTGCCTGCTCAGGACATCAGCAGACTGCATCTCGACTGATGCACTTGGACGTCCTCTGCTCACTGCTGCTGGCTCCGAGGTGACAAAAGCAGCATCTACCTGGGACATCCCTCTTGGTTTTGGCTCCCTGGTTGTGCTCTGTTCTTCTGTGTGGGCCAGCCCAATCTGGGTTACTGGCCCTGCCGCTTTTGAACGTTGCCCCTGATGGGGTCCCCCAGACCGCTCATGGTCTGGGCAATGTGGCCGGATGTGGCCCACCTTGTGGCAATGATAGCACCGTCTCTCAAGCTTGAACTCCCCAGTATAGGGCATGTCGCTGCCCACTGTATGTTTGGGAGTCCGCTGAGGTGCAGACTGGTCCCCCCTAGCCGGAATGGATGCCTCTCTGGGGACTGCTGCGTCGCTCACCAAGGCTGTGCTGGTTACATATTCATTTGCTGGCTCTGCTGCTTCCATAGCAGTTACTCTGGGAACGTCCTGTTACCCGCTGACAAGGTGGGAGTGAGGGGGCCTTCCAAGCGCTGTTGACAGGTGCTCCAGTCGCTGTTCATAGCTAAGCCCTTCTCCCCAGGCGGTGAGGAGTGCAATGAGTCCAGAGGTAGCCAGTCCGGTCGCCACAGCAACTGATCCATCTGCACCCCCTGGCACCACGCCACCCTCTTCCAGGCGGTCACTGACATCCTTCCCCTGTCCTTGCAGCCCCGGAGCTGGAGAGATCTCCTGCACTCCGGGCTGAGTACTGTCTGCTGGCGGGGCCATCCTGCCCTCATATTCTTCTAAATCCTCCTCCAGCTGACTCTTTGAACGACCGTCTGTCGTGAAGCCGTACCCCACACATCTCTCCACTATCTGCGCCCGGTTCCAGGTACAAAACCTTCCTGAGCGTGGACTCATGGTGCCACTGGGGTATAGGTCCAGAGACCAGTGAATTATCTCGTGCTTCTTTGGAAGTGTGTGTAAGTTGCCACTTGTCTGAGGAGCTTGCAATCTACAAGGTCCTCACTATATTACAGAACCCCACAGGAAACTGGAATATAGGCTCAATCCGTATCTCACTAACTGCCACCAGTTTTAAACGCCTGTGACGGGAGACGCGCTTAATAACACATTTATATTTTGTGGATCCTGATTGAGCAGAACAGGTTGAGCAAAATAAACTAAGATTTATTCCCTTGATAGGCAAACACACGACAACTGCAGAATAAACTTAATAATTACACGTACGGGTATAGGAACAGGAGATAATGTCCAGAAAGGTGCAAAGCACCAGAAGATTGTCTTTTAAAATGTAGTCCTTTTGCAAGGGCACAAATTGCCAGCCCCAATCCTTCTGTGAATGTGCAAAGTCTTTTCTGGTCTGTTGGGGTTAATCGAATAACCCCCAGCAATCACAGTGTCCTAACGCAGAGTTTTGTCCTTGGTTCCGATGTAATAAGACTCTTTGCGTTCCCGGAAGGTGCTGCTGCTCTTCTCTGCTCACATGGTAGAATGAAAAACGAAAGATGAAAAACAATGGGGATAGCCTGGGGGGGATGTATATAGGATTTGGAAGCCTATTGCCAACATACCCACCCAATCCCCCTCGTGGGAAGTAATCATTCCCCAATCACCTACTTGCCCACAGTTTGGAGAGTGGGCACTAGGGATTTCCTGTTCACACAGAGCATGTGCGACAATGCCACCTTGGCTACTTAGCATAGGTGCACTCCCCTCTCTACCTGGCCCCTCTCAGGCTGGAAGGGGGAAACTCAGGGTGTGAGCTAGCACAAATGGTCACCAGGATGTCCTATTTAGCATCCATCTGGCCAATTCACATCCCCCTTACTCTGGGTATTTTGATATGCAACTTCCAGAGAGACTTACAGCTGTGGGCCTAGCAGGCTAGCTTTGAAGCTTGCATAGGCAAGTGACCCAGCTCATAGGTGTCAAAACATTTGGTTCTGGTATGCAAAACATTTGTTCCTTAATGCATTACAAAGGCAGGCAGAAACAATAGCATCCTGCCTGTACATTTTAAAACTGCAATAGAAAGGCAATTTATCAAAAATAGATGTTTTCCTTATGACAAAGTTATATTTTTAATACGTGTGTTCTTGGGGTGTTACACTGAGGCTGCACACCAAAAATCAGGGTGCTGGCTCACTCCGTTCCTAAATTAGCAGTCTTAATGGAACGGCTCCTGTTATTCAGCACTGCAGTAGTGACTAGCCTGCAAAAAGTGAACAACATGCGTATAGGGGAAAATCGTACAGGGGAACAGCATATAAAATTAACCCCTTCATCCCCAATACGAAATAGGGGTAACCAGCCGAGCCCACTGCCAATATTAATGCGCTGATTACCCCCATTTTCGCCACAGTGTGGAAGTTACAGATTTCGGCTACTTCATTAGAAGTATCTCCTTTCATCTCTCTTCTCATGCACATGTACACCTACTATCGCTCAGTATACAGCAGGAAGTGACATTGCATTGATTAAGTGCACAAATTCTTTAGAAAAAGGGGCGCTTACTCCAGTCCTCAAGTGCCAACAACAGGTCAGGTTTTAAGGCCCAATCGTTGACTGAGCAATAACCTCAGAGTGTAAGCTCCAAGGATCAGGCCTCATTACCTCTCTGTATCTGTGTGCGTGTCTGTCCTCACCTGTAACTGTTTATGTAATATACATAACCCTGCGACCCATTGTACCACACTGTGGAATATGTCGGAGCTGCACAAATAAACGATGATAATAATAATAATGACAGTCGAGCATTCGCCCAGTTTGCTCCCTCCTTAAACCCTTCCTTGGATTACCTTCTTGTACCCCAGGAAAATAACTTCCACCAATGATGGGTTTAAATCTGGCCACAGGGGTACTTAATAATAATAATAATATTATTATTCTGACCTGGGCCTTCCCAAGATCATCAATTCATTTGTAATTTTACCACCATCTCTCCGAACTTTGGGAGGGGGGATACACCAGCTGCTGTTCTATTGGCGTTGTTGCGTCTGTCCTCACGGCCTGTCCATCCAATCTCCATGGCCTCCCTCCTTGCCCTGCACGACCCTGCTGCAGGGAGCAGTGTATTGCCCTCTTTGGTTAGGTAACCCGCCTGTTGTGACCGTCAATTGCTAATCCCATGCCCCGTACTGATGTCACTTTAACCCCTTGAGCGCCAGAGGGTCCAGAGTGCCACAGCCCCTCTGGCAAATGGCGATCATGTGATGGCGACACCCTTAACCCAGTCCTGCGTGACGTGATCTCCCCTACAAACTAAGCGCTCTGAGGGCGTGACGTGGCCATTGGGCCCCTGGAGTGCCAGACCCTGTGACATAGCAGCTACCAAGGGGTTAATTCATTCATCCCACGTGGGGTTTCATTTTTAGGCCACGGAGAGGGGCTTCCCATCTCTTTACCCCCAGACCTGCTGGCTCCTTCCTTATCTGTACATGTTATTCACTTCTCCCCCCTTGCCCACTAACTCCTGGCCTGACCCGGGGCCTTTTGTAATAGGCCACTTACCCTGTGAGAGGGGCAGAGGAAGTGAGGGGGGTCCCAACGCACGCCTAGTGAAGGAGCGCGAGAGACCGGGTGTTTAACAGTTCTCGTTACTCTATTGGGGGCTAAGTAGAAGTAATTGTTAATTTAAACTGAATTCTGAAAGTGTATTTCTCACCCTAAAATCCTAAGCAGCCTTTGTTGTTTGTCTTTAATCGTGTTCTTACATTTGGCGCACTTTCATTTAGGATTTCTATCTACCTGCGCGTTGTCTTATATGGCAGAAAATGCGGACGCATTTGTGGTCGGTCGAGTTGCAGCCGTGTTGCCACCACTCACCTCGCCGCCGGGACATCTCGCCGCCGTCCGCTTCACCGTGAAAGTAAATCCATAACCTTACCCCAAAAACCCCTAATCTTAAGACCCTTACCCTAAAACCCTTAACCCCTTGCCATAATTTCCTACCCTAAAAACCTAATGCTACCCCTTACCTTAATTCCCTACCCTAAAACCCCTATCCCGTAACCCCCTACCCTAACTGCTGAAACCCCTTAAATGAACCTACCATATTGGCGAAATATCCAGCGACTGCGGCAAACTGTCCCTCAGCGGCGACTTGTCGCGACCAAATGTCCGATTCCGTTTGTGGTGTACAAAAAGTGACGCGTGCTTGAACTTTAATGTTATATATAATTTACATATCCGCAGACATCCTCCAAACTTCACCTCGAACTTCACCCGTAGCGTAATTTTGTTCTTTGTGAAAAAAGTTGACGTGCACCGCACACACGTACAAGTTTGGCTTTATACATTGGCGCGCTGTGACGCGCTAACTTGCTATTCTGCTGTGTCCCTCTGAAAACACAATCAAATATGCCAACAATGGTCATGCCGTGACGTGGCTGCAGGCTTATAGCGCTTTGGCCAAAGGGTTTAACTAAATGACCCTTACTCATGAGATATTGAAGTATTTCACTATGTATTTTTGTCACATTGGATGTAGCATTCGGCTTTTGTGTCTTTTGTTCAACACAATCAACTATAGCAAGGTCGTTGCTCCAAGCTTTGCGCCACCGGGCTATTTGGGGAGAGACAGTAGGCGTTAGGGGGGAGTTACACGATGCCCAGGTTATAATGGTGTGTAGCGAACGCTGCATCACATGTATTTGTGTTAAAACCTCCGGACGCGGCGTGAATTCTCCTGGCCAACAATTTGCATCAAATGCAAGAAACACTTTAATACATTAAACGAAAACAGAAAACATATCAACGAGTCAAAAGAAACTGTGTACACCAATACATGCCCCACAGTGTCTTCAAAGCTTTCATTTAAACCAGAATTACAAATAATGAAATAAATAAGCACATTCTTGCCTTTTTCTGCAAGTTCATGGTCTTGGGCTGCTCACTTTGAATGGATTGCTGATCTGCCTGTCCATGCTGAAGTCTTTTCCGGTTTCTGACGCTTCCTTCGCCCATTTCGATAAGTGTTCAGTGAGCCGATTTATTACCAGCAAATCTGTTTGATCCTGTTTCAATAATGACAGATATACCAAATTACCATCACAGCAGGAAGCGACTTATCAATTCCAAAGCTTTAGCCATAGACTATATGCAAATCCTCTGCTAAAAAGGGTTCTATGTGGGTGAGTCTTAACCCGTCGAATGCTGTTGGGTCCGTGGTACCAGAGTGTCACGGGCTGTCCGGCAAATCGTATCATGTGACTGTTCCCGAGTGATCACTAGATCACAGGAGTGACATTAATGGAAGAATAGTCGTCCTCTTCTGCTCAGATCGCGATCTTCCCTTGAAAACTAGCAAAAAGCCATAGTGCGCAAGGTACATCCTATGGGAGATACAACTTACGTCATACGGCCCTCAAGGGGTTAACGAGTACGATTTGTCAATGCTTTGTTTTATTTAATAATATCCCACAGAATAATTATTTGCGTAGGAAATGGAGCATTGATAACTTTTACCAACATCCTATGCATGTATAATTTTATTTATACAGCGTTATCGGTTACGCAGCACTTTGCAGAGTTACAATACAAGGTTACATAAAGTACAGACCGTGGAACAAGCGCGACAGGTAAATTACAACAGAAGGCAAAGGGTCGCCTTCTCTTTCCCACTCCCACGCTACAGGCGCCATCGTTGTATGGGGAACCGATGCGTGGATTTCAGTCCATATAAAGATCCTTTAAATGCAGACCGTATCAGAGGCAGGCTGAGTCACAAGTGACGTGCAAAAGGTCAACAAGATTTATAGAATGGCTCATCATTATTTATTATCTTCTTCTTTATACTATATTAGTGAAAGCACTGTATGCCTGCCTGCCTGCCTGCCTGCTGCCTGCCTGGATGTCCGGTGTCCCTAGGGGAAATCTGATTGGTCCCTTGCCCGCCCCCGCACACCTCTCATTGGCCTGAGGTGGAGTGACGGGCCAAAGGACACACAGGGACACACACACACACAGGGACACACACACACACAGGGACACACACACACAGGGACACACACACACACACACAGGACACACACACACACACACACACACACAGGGACACACACACACAGGGACACACACACACAGTAGGGGGGGTGTACATTAGCACCTATTCCTCTCCCCGTGTCACCCGCGCTTTCAGCCCCCCCCCCCCCCTACAGTCAGCGGGGGAGCGAGTGCCCGGGACACAGCGGGGGAGCGGCCACAACACGCTGCCTCCCGCCTCAGATCCACGTGGGAGCTTCCGGACGGGTGAGTGAGCTGCCTTCACCTCCCCTCACCCCCCTTCACCTCCCCTCACCCACCCTTCACCTTCCCCTTCACCTCCCCTCCCCCCCCCGGCGCCGCTACAGTCAGCGGGGGAGCGAGCGCCCGGGACACAGGCCTTCCGCCTCAGATCCACGTGCGAGCTGCCGGACGGCTGAGGGAGCGGCCGGACGGCTAAGGGAGCGGCCTTCACCTCCCCTCACCCCCCTTCACCTCCCCCTCATCCCCCTTCACCTTCACCTCCCCCCCCCGGCGCCGCTACAGTCAGCGGATGAGCGAGCGCCCGGGACACAGCGGGGAGCGAGCGCCCGGGACACAGCGGGGAAGCGGCCACAACAAGCTGCCTCCCGCCTCAGATCCACGTGCGAGCTGCCGGACGGGTGAGTGAGCGGCCGGACGGGTGAGTGAGCGGCCGGACGGCTGAGGGAGCGGCCGGACGGGTGAGTGGGCGGCCTTCACCTCCCCTCACCCACTCCTCACCTCCCCTCACCCCCTTCACCTCCCCTCCACCCCCCTCCTTCACCCCCCCCTCCACCTCACCTCCACCCTAACCCTCCCCTCCACCCCCCACTCCACCCCCACCCCCCCCCCCCCCTCCCCTCCACCCCCCACCCCCTTCACCTCCCCCCCTTCGCAACACCTGCCCCCCTTCCCACCACCTCCCCCCCTTCCCACCACCTCCCCCCCTCTTCCCCCCCCCTTCCCACCACCACACCCCCTTCCCACCACCTCCCCCCTCCTCCCCCTTCCCACCACCTCCCCCCTCCCCCTCCTCCCCACCACCTCCCCCCCTCCCCCCTCCTCCCCCCCACCACCTCCCCCCTCCTCCCACCACCTCCCCCCTCTTCCCCCCCCCTTCCCCCCCCCTCCCCCTTCCCCCCCCCCCCTTCCCCCCGCCTCCCCCACCACCTCCCCCCCTCCCCCCTCCTCCCCCCCACCCCCTCCCCCCTCCTCCCACCACCTCCCCCCCTCCTCCCCCCCTCCTCCCCCCACCCCTCCCCCCTCCTCCCCACCACCTCCCCCCCCCTCCCCCCCTCCTCCCCACCACCTCCCCCCCCCCTCCCCCCTCCTCCCCACCACCTCCCCCTCCCACCACCTCCCCACCACCTCCCCCCCCTTCTCCCACCTCCCCCCTCTTCCCCCCCCCTTCCCCCCTCCTTCCCACCACCTCCCCACCCCCTTCCCACCACCTCCCCCCTCCCACCACCTTCCCCCTCCACCTCCCCCCCTTCCCCTCCCCCCCCTTCCCCCCCTTCCCCTCCCCCCTTCCCCTCCCCCTCCTTCCCCCCCTTCCCCTTCCCCCCCTTCCCCTTCCCCCCCCTTCCCCCCCCTTCCCCTTCCCCTCCCCCACCCCTCACCCCCTTCATCTCCCTCCCCCCCCCGGCCCGGGACACAGCGGGGGAGCGGCCACAACAAGCTGCCTCCTGCCTCAGATCCACGTGCGAGCTGCCGGACGGCTGAGGGAGCGGCCGGACGGCTGAGGGAGCGGCCGGACGGGTGAGTGAGCGGCCGGACGGGTGAGTGAGTGGCCTTCACCTCCCTTCACCTCCCCTTCACCCCCCTTCACCTCTCCTCCACCCCCCCCTTCACCTCCCCCTCCCCTCCACCCTCCCCCCCTTCGCACCACCCTGCCCCCCTTCCCACCACCTGCTCCACCCACCTCCCCCCCTTCCCACCACCTTCCCCCCCCTTCCCCCCCCTTCCCACCACCTCCCCCCCCTTCCCACCACCTCCCCCCTCCTCCCCCCCTTCCCCCCTCCTCCCCACCACCTCCCTCCCTCCTCCCCCCCCTTCCCCCCTCCCCCCCTCCTCCCACCACCTCCCTCCTCCTCCCCCCTTCCCACCACCTCTCCCCCCTTCCCACCACCTCTCCCCCCCTCCTCCCCACCACCTCCCTCCTCCTCCCCCCTTCCCACCACCTCTCCCCCCCTTCCCCCCACCACCTCCCCCCTCCTCCCCCCTTCCCACCACCTCCCCCCCCCTCCTCCCCACCACCTACCCCCCTTCCCCCCTCCTCCCCACCTCCCCTCACCCCCCTTCACCTCCCCTCCACCCCCTCCTTCACCCCCCCTCCACCTCACCTCCACCCTAACCCTCCCCTCCACCCCCCACTCCACCCCCACCCCCCCCCTCCCCTCCACCCCCACCCCCTTCACCTCCCCCCCTTCGCAACACCTGCCCCCCTTCCCACCACCTCCCCCCCTTCCCACCACCTCCCCCCCTCTTCCCCCCCCCTTCCCCCCCTTCCCACCACCACCTCCCCCTTCCCACCACCTCCCCCCTCCTCCCCCTTCCCACCACCTCCCCCCTCCTCCCCACCACCACCTCCCCCCTCCCCCTCCTCCCCACCACCTCCCCCCCTCCCCCCTCCTCCCCCCCACCACCTCCCCCCTCCTCCCCACCACCTCCCCCCTCTTCCCCCCCCCTCCCCTTCCCCCCCCCCTTCCCCCCGCCTCCCCACCACCTCCCCCCCTCCCCCCTCCTCCCCCCCACCCCCTCCCCCCTCCTCCCCCCCACCCCCTCCCCCCTCCTCCCCACCACCTCCCCCCTCCTCCCCCCCTCCTCCCCCCCACCCCCTCCCCCCTCCTCCCCACCACCTCCCCCCTCCTCCCCCCCTCCTCCCCACCACCTCCCCCCTCCCACCACCTCCCCACCACCTCCCCCCCCTTCTCCCACCTCCCCCCTCTTCCCCCCCCCTTCCCCCCTCCTTCCCACCACCTCCCCACCCCCTTCCCACCACCTCCACCCCCCCTTCCCACCACCTCCCCCCTCCCACCACCTTTCCCCTCCACCTCCCCCCCTTCCCCTCCCCCCCCTTCCCCCCCTTCCCCTCCCCCCCTTCCCCTCCCCCTCCCTTTCCCCCCCCTTCCCCTTCCCCCCCCTTCCCCTTCCCCCCCCTTCCCCTCCCCCACCCCTCACCCCCTTCATCTCCCCTCCCCCCCCCGGCCCGGGACACAGCGGGGGAGCGGCCACAACAAGCTGCCTCCTGCCTCAGATCCACGTGCGAGCTGCCGGACGGCTGAGGGAGCGGCCGGACGGCTGAGGGAGCGGCCGGACGGGTGAGTGAGCGGCCGGACGGGTGAGTGAGTGGCCTTCACCTCCCTTCACCTCCCCTTCACCCCCCCTTCACCTCTCCTCCACCCCCCCCTTCACCTCCCCCTCCCCTCCACCCTCCCCCCCTTCGCACCACCTGCCCCCCCTTCCCACCACCTGCTCCCACCACCTCCCCCCCTTCCCACCACCTTCCCCCCCCTTCCCACCACCTCCCCCCCCTTCCCACCACCTCCCCCCTCCTCCCCCCCCTTCCCCCCTCCTCCCCACCACCTCCCTCCCTCCTCCCCCCCCTTCCCCCCTCCCCCCCTCCTCCCCACCACCTCCCTCCTCCTCCCCCCTTCCCACCACCTCTCCCCCCTTCCCACCACCTCTCCCCCCCTCCTCCCCACCACCTCCCTCCTCCTCCCCCCTTCCCACCACCTCTCCCCCCCTTCCCCCCACCACCTCCCCCCTCCTCCCCCCTTCCCACCACCTCCCCCCCCTCCTCCCCACCACCTACCCCCCTTCCCCCCTCCTCCCCACCTCCTCCCAACCACTTCCCCCCTCCTCCCCACCACCTCCCCCCCTTCTCCCCTCCTCCCCACCACCTCCCCCCCCTTCTCCCCTCCTCCCCACCACCTCCCCCCCCACCACCTTCCCACCACCTCCACCCCCCCTTCCCACCACCTCCACCCCCCCTCCCCCCTTCCCCTCCCCCCCTTCCCCTCCCCCCTCCTCCCCCCCTTCCCCCCCCCCCTCCTCCCCCCCTTCCCCCCCCCCCCTCCTCCCCCCCTTCCCCCCTCCTCACCTCCCCCCCCCCCTTCCCACCTCATTGGTCCCTTGGCCCGCCCCCGCACACCTCTCATTGGCCTGAGGCGGCGTGACGGGCCAAAGGACACACAGGGACACACACACACACACACGTAGACACACACACACGTATACACACACACACACACACACGTATACACACACACACACACACACACATATACACAAACACACACGTAGACACACACACACACACGTAGACACACACACACACACACACACACACACACACACGTAGACACACACGTAGACACACACACACACACGTACACACACGCACATGTACACGTACACACACACACATGTACACGTACACACGTACACACATGTACACCTATACTCACACACATGTACACACACACATGGAGACATACACTCACACACACACACAATGTATACACACACATGTATACACACACACGTATAGACACACACGTGTATACACACACGTGTATACACACACACACATGTGTATACACACAATGTATACATACACACATGTATACATACACACACATGTATACACACACACACACATGTATACACACACACACACATGTATACACACACACACATGTATACACACACACACATGTATACACACACACATGTATACACACACACGTACACACACACACACACACATGTATACACACACACACACACATACAATGTATACACACAAACATGTATACACACACACACTATCCCCAGCACCACCACATCAGCACACCGGTATACCATGCTCCCCCAGCACACTGGCATTCTCGGCTCCCCGCCATTCCCAAACACCATCAGCACCCACACATCGCCACCTTTGCACCTCCCCCATCGGCACACCCACATCCGCACCCCCACATCAGCACCAAACCCTCCCAAATCAGCACACTGATACAATCACCATCAGTACAGCCACAGCAGCACTACCACCGCACATGGGCCGTGTGGACCACTCCCCACCCAAATGCCACACCCACACCACAAACATCCCGGGCAACGCCGGGGCTCTCAGCTAGTATTCCATATTCTGCAGGACTTCAGCTATTTTTTTTGTCTCGTAGCTTTAGTGCCGATTCGATTTCACAGATCCATTTATGACAATGAGCCCAGATAACCTTTTTCAATGGAAGTGCGATTGCAAGTGTTTTATCAGGAAGTAATGAAGAAAAATCAATTATTCTATACCAACTAATCATTTATTATGTTGCTGCAAATACATTTTTGGTAACTTAAATGTAATCATTTAAACTAAATAATGTATATTTACGTTAATGTCTGTCCTGGACTATTAGGTGTGTGATTTCTTAGTCTCACGGTGCAGATTTTCACGTGTACTTTGTGGTTTGATTAGTCGCGAGTCTCGATTGTCTGCAGTTCCTTGTTAATCTGAGTGGTTTATTTACCTTACTGGAGGAGCGAATCACTGGGCATTTCAATCCGTCACTGCTATATTATAAAACAATGTTTTTAGCCCACACTACTGCACCAGCAAGAGTTAAAACAAAGTACATCACGCCAAACATCCCTGTCATTAGTCAGAATACTAAAGTCTAGCTTATTCCTTGTGAACGGTGATATCTTTTCTATTCTACTTAAAGCAGTAATGCACAATGTTGCCATTTTGTACTTTTTTTTTTTTTTTCACATTTCTTGTATTTTCCAACATTGTTTTTTTTTATTTTTTTTTTTAATCTGATGCCAAGAGATCACAGGTCAGGAGATGTGTGTGTGAAAATATGAAATATCCTCAGGTAAAAAGAGGGGAAAATAGTGCAATATTGTATGGTACAAGATTGGATATGAATAAAATATGAGGAAATATGGGGATATTCCCACTAACATTTTATCCAAATTAATCAGGTAATTTGGGGGAAGACCCTCTGCAACCAAACAGCAACATGTCCACCAACAGCCGGTAAATGGGCCAGATCTCCCTCAAATAAACCAAGAGAGAGAAATATAGTGCGAGAGAGGATACTATATAATGGTGAAAGTGAAAACACACTTACACACAGCGAGTAAAAACAGGCGCTGTGACCACTCTGGGTCTGGACGCGACGCAGGAACCATCCTGGGACCCACAGTCTCCACTCCTCTCCTTCCATTTTTTACCTGAGGATATTTGCGCCCCGTTATTTATTCCTGCGCGTACCCAAAGACACCTGGAAAGACGTTTGTTTCGGAAGCTGCACTATCCTGTACGGTTATCCTTTTCACACTTTTATCACAACGGTGCACCACACACATTTTTAACTTCACGTGTGATTTGGGCTCGTTTCTTTTTGGTTTGAAAATATCAAACGTCTGGAAGGTCACAGCAGCAATATGGGGTAACTTTTTAAAGTTACCCGTATTGCTGCATTTAAAATGGAGCTCTCCTCAGAGCCCAGTGCGGTTCACAGGTTACGTTGGTAACACCAGAAGCTAGAGAGTGTAAGAAAATGATGATTTAAATAATAATAATAATAATGTTTAAAATAGCAGGAAATGCGCACGGGAAGGATACCGACATTATATGAGAAACTCCTAAGTTTCTGGGAGGTTTGCGGCTCTAAGCTTCTGTTATAAGGAAGAGGCTTATTAACCCCAGAATATTTATCATTTCTACATGCACGTTTGAATACAGTGGAAGCAGGGCCGTTTTAAGACCTTCGTATGCCCTAGGCACTTATTTATAGAGGCCTGTGTGTCCGATATTTTTACGCTAATTTCATCGTTTGCTTGTTTCTTTCGATACTAGCGATATTTGGCATCGATACTTTTGTTTCGAGATTTCGAAGGCATTTTAAATTAAAATGTGCTGTTTTCTCTTATTTAATGATTTTTTTTTTGTTTAGGTATATTTTCAAGTGAAATATTGTAGGCCCTAAAAGGCTTGTAGACCCCAGGCACTGTGCCTAGTCGGCCTAATGTATAAAGCGGCCCTGAGTGGAAGCACCAACAACTGTAACACATCAACAGTGGTCCACGTGGCTTACAAAACGTGCCGATGTGTGGGAAAAAAAAAAAATGATTATTTGAACGTATTTTGGAAATATTTAAGCTGTAAAAATAGGAAGGGGTGAGGTTTCCAGAAATAAATCCCATTCTCTTTTAAAAACCCAAGTGGAATTGTAAGATGGTAAATAATGAGTGGCTTTGGGGTGCTAAAATAAAAAGTAGTTGTACTTCCTGGCCCCATAGAATCCTCGCACTCCTCTCACTGCGCATGAAGAAATACGTAGTTACGAGTCCATTCAACCACCAAAAACAATAACATTGCTCTTTTCAGATATTTTATAAAGAGGAAAGCTGCAACTTTGTAACTTCCTAATGAGTTACAAAAACTCAAGTGGAATTTTCAAGAGAACTGTTACACACTGTCTGGTTTAACAGACGTTTACATTGCTGATTAAGTGACGTGTAGAGGCAAAGCTTTCACCCAGAAACTTTCTCCGGGATTGTGTTGACATTACATAGTTACATAGTAGATGAGGTTGAAAAAAGACGTAGGTCCATCAAGTACAACCTATGCTAAATTTAGACAACAGATACTTTATCCTATATCTATACTTACTTATTGATCCAGAGGAAGGCAAACAAAACCCCAGTGTCATATCATCCAAAGATATCTCATAAGGGGGAAAATAAATTCCTTACTGACTACAAGAATTGGCAATCGGATTAATCCCTGGATCAACATCCTTCCCATTTTTACTTATTTGGTATATCCCTGTATACCTTTCCTTTCTAAAAAGATGTCCAACTTTTTTTTGAACAAATCTATTGCATTATTTTATTATTTTCAAGGTACCAACTTCTATATAACAAATTCTATGACATATGCCTCTAGATGTACTGCACCCGGGGAGGCCAACTCCAATACTCAAGGGCCACCAACAGGTCAGGTGTTAAGGATGTCCCTGCTTCAGCACAGGTGGCTCAATCAGTCCTTGCTTCAGCACAAGTAGCTCAATCAGTCCCTGCTTCAGCACAGGTGGCTCAATCAATGGCTCAGTCTTTGACTTTGCCACCTGTGCTCACGCAGGGATATCCTTAAAACCTGACCTGTTGGTGGCCCTTGGGGACTGGCATTGGCCACACCTGCAATAGACCATCTTAGTTTTGCAGAAAGCCACTTCCAAACGACAGTATTTGTATTATATTACCTTTTTTCATTGACTTGGTACAGTTAACAATATTGGTAACAACATTTACATTTTGAAACATCCTGAAAGAATAATGAACAGTGACCGTACCTGTTTCAGTTCCTTGGTTTATCTGTGTCGTACAAACCACGTCTTCATCCCGTAACTCCTGTCTCCAGGAATCTTATCACACGGTGCAGGTAAAGTCCAGGAGGCAAACTGGCATACAGTACTTAAGAAGGGGTTGAAGAAACTGTCAAACCACAGAGCACAGGTAATTATTAACCAGTAATTAGAAGGAGACAGCAGTAATTATTAAACGCACTTCGAATTGCTGCAAAGGAATAACAAAATAAAAAAAGGATACTATGTAAACCATCTTACAAAAACCTGTTAATGTGATTAGCAAGTGTGGTTCTTGTCAGTCTCTTAACATCCAACACATTTCAGTTGATGATTACAGAAATGTATCTGCTTTTGTTACAGACTGAGGTCACATTGTTCTCAAGCACAATCGCCTCCTAACAAAGTCAGGCTGTTCTGCTAAACCCACACAGAGGGGAACTTTGGAACTAATTATGCCATCAGATCATAAACCATTTAAAGCCTTGTTAAATGTTTTTAAAGCTCTATGTTAATTGACATGCTTCTGCATTGATTTACCATTTGATAAGAGAATCGCAGCGTGCTTGTAACAGGGACTTATCCCTGTTTAAATAAAGCAGTCTCAGAGCTCTGAGAATCCAGCAGAGAGATAGTTAATTGCAGCCACTCGATTAACTAGTCTCCACCTGGACTAATTAGAGCTCTGTAAAAAGCCTCATGTGAGACACAGGAGAGAGATGCCTTTGCTCACATTTGGGCTGACAGGAGAGCAGAGAAACTGCACACAGACATTGTCTTGAGCACAAAGACATCTATATTTCCTGGACACAGAGGATCCAGGAACCTGCCAGAGACGGACACGGAGGGCCACCTGCTTAAGGTACCTCCTGAGACTTTGGGGTGATAGGCTAGTAATGGGAACATCCCTCCAGTCCTGCAGATAGGGTATGGGGAAGTAAGTTACCCTTACACAGGGATAGGGGGTTGTTAATTTGTTGTTTTTGTATGTTTTGCCTGGATAAAGGAACAGGCTGAATAAAGCCAAGAAATAACTTAACCGTAAAACAGTCTCCATTATAATGAATCTGCACACATCTCTTCCAATACTGCATCTTAAGGCTACGGCTGCACACACGCCGACGCATCTGGCGGCACGTGCACCCGTTTCAGCCGCGACGGGGGTGCGGCCATGACATCACGCGGCTGGTTAGCCCTCATTGGCTGAACCACCGACGTGGCCAATGCTCGGCCGCCGCGGCAAAATAAAAAAAATCTTGTCTTTTGGCCAAGGCCATCGCGCCGACTCGGGCCTGCCCCCTAGAGGGCTGTGCCCTGTGCGGCGCGTGCACCGTAGCAGCCACTGTGGACTTGGCCTAAAACAGAAATCAGGTAGAGGAAACCCCAATTAATTGACCCATTTGCCCTGCTTCCTTCCTGGAGGGGTATTCGGGCAGATAAGTTCACATTGTGGTGCCGTCTTTCCCCCCCAAAGTTTATTTATTTTTTCCAAACTGCAACGAGTTACTAATATTTTCAATTGTCGCATTTCTGTGAGAAATTCCTAACTGCGCTTTTCTTGGTTTTTGTGGCTTGGTATCTCAGGAGAGCTGAGTGGTATAAACGCGAGTAGGTTCTGTGTTTCTGGGCAGCACATATAGAGGCGGTTTATTTATTTATTTTGCCTTTCTTTAAGAGATCTCTCCATGCGCTTTCCAACGGTTTTTTGGTTTATTAAATCTAATGCCACATTAACCCCTTTAGTGCCTTAATGACGTACACTGTACCTCATGAAAAGTGCCCCCGTCCCCCAGATGCCCTTATGATGTACATTGTACGTAATGAAGTATTAAAAAAGTATCTTGAGAAAGACGCGCAAGAAACAAAACATCGATCAACCTTCGATAAATCTTTGTGGTACTTTTATTTAGATAAGACCACCTGAGTGCCAACCCCTTTATTCTTCTGGACTGTCGGGGAGATCCACTTTGCTGCGGGACCACCTTTGCTGAGCACTTGTGGCAACTAGCATGTTTTCGTGAGCGCACCGCGCTATTGCATCGTTGTACGTAACGGCCATTTCCTCATTTTCTAGGGACTGTCCACGATTCACACTGAAGGGATCCGTGAGCAAAGAGTGGAAGAACACTCTGGCACTGATGGGGCTAAGGGGGGGGGGGGGTTAAGAATTTGAAATATTCAATGTCTGGGAGGTTACAATGGAGTTCTCCCCAGAGTTACACTCATAGGCTTATGGAGGGTGGATATTGTGGCTTTAAGCTGTATTGTGAATAAGAGCTTAAACAATAGTATGCTAAGCCTGTCCTAGTAAGGTTCTGGTGGTCATCTGGCACATCTTTGATAGAAGGAAGTCAATAGAAGATTAAAAGTGTCAAAGCAACAATTGCAGTTACTGGACTTGTAAACATACAGAATACTGTTTTATACGGTTGTCATTTGATTATCATTAGGTTTCTGATTATATAGCACGGGGTAGGCATGTATGTATGGTACTGTATGTATGGTACTGTATGTATGGTACTGTATGTACGTATGTACGTATGTATTCAAGCATTATGTAGAAATACGTTGGACCAGGGGTGGGCAACTCCAGTCCTCAAGGGCCACCAACGGGGCAGGTATTAAGGATATCCCTGCTTCAGCACAGGTGGCTCAATCAGTGGCTGAGTCAAAGAATGAGCCACCTGTGCTGAAGCAGGAGTATCCTGAAAAGCTGACCCTTGGACTGGAGTGTCCCACCCCTGCGTTAGACAAAGGAAATCCTTGCTAGGTTTATTACAGCCTGGAAGACATTTCAGTGAATTATGTGTTGCTGTTTTTAGACCATGACAACCTAATTACTGGGTTACATATAAACCAGTTGGTGTTACATGCAAAACACATCTTATGCGTGTTATCATAACTAGAAGGCCAGGCTTAGATAAAGCAGGAATAACTTGTAATACGTTACCACGCACTTGACAGTATTCCATTAACATTTAACATGACATAGCAGAATGTGAACCAACCGTGTAACTGATCCTTGCAACCGTGTTGAGGAAACACAAAATGTTTTTTGTTTGTATAAATGTGTGTACGTAATGGTAAAAATATAGAAACAGGACTGTAAGAATGGATGCAGCTTTAACATCACATTGATTGTACTCATTTTATTTGAGGTGGAGACATGGTTTAGGCTGAAAGTGCAGCAAAAACATGACATGCAAACATAAAAAAACAACCTGCATGTTAAACCTTTCGCTGCGGGTAGGGTCAGCAACACATTGGGTTAATATATCGTACCATGGGACTTGGCAAGATGGCTGCTGTCTACATCTGCTCCGAAGAGGGGAAAGAAAAACCAGGTCTAATGGCTTTATATGTCAAGCACCCACTTAGATAAAACCGAAATGATAAAGAATTTACAATCTACCGAGCATTGGGAGTATTTACTATATTCAATTATTTTAAAGATGACTCCCAGTAATCTTATGATTTGTAAACTTAGATTGTAAGCTCTTCAGGGCAGGGACTCCTGTTCTTAATGTCTACTTTTTTGTATAAAGTGCTTATTTCTATTTGGCCTATTAGGTCCCCCGTATAACTGCTATAAAGTTATTAATTGCTACTGTAGTGCCCACGGTTATTCTAACACAAACCAGTGGCAATCGCCAAAAAGACCCAGGTACACGCTGGATACATGCCTTAAACTAGACCCAGCATTTCTACATTGATTAATGGCCCATCAGATTAACAGCGGGGGTCCCTGGCAGTCCCATTCAAACTGAAAGGGACCCCTTCTGTGTTAATCCTATGGGTCATTAGTCAATGCAGAAATGCCTTAAACAAGCCAGGTTACACCCAGCACATACCCAGAATGTAACCGGGCTAGTTTAAGGCAAGTTTTAGAATACTCGTGGTCTCGTCGGTATGTACATAGTAGGGGCGCTATAAATAACACACACACACACACACACACACACCCCAATCCTTTAATCTTTGAAGAACCGCTGGCTGTAGAAATCCTGGCCCAACTGATGTTTAGAACCTCACACGCTCCTCAGAAAGGAATAATTGCAGAGCAAAGCACTTGCAATCAGATTTAGATGGATCATCCACTCGCCCACCAACACAATGCTTACCCAGTTCAACTAGGAAGATTGTGATATAAAATAAAAAAGCTGGATTTGGAGAACATGGTGTCCTCTATCGAGACGGAGCAAAAGTAAGTCTAGACCTGTAGGACCGGGCCCTTCAATGAGCCGTAATCTTTGCAAGATGCTGGTACTCTCTGTCGTAACGAGTGAAGAGCTCAAATTCCTGAACCGCGAACTACTACTCAAGACTTTACCAGTCTTCTTTGTAAAAGCAGAAAGATGGCGACTTAATCTTGTTCAGCTAGACCAGGGTGCGGCCTCTGTTGTAACTTATTGACCCAGCCAACTTCAGCTCGAGTGTCTCCTTAAGAGACATACGTTTTACTTGTAGACTCTAAATACCCCCACTGTTTTCAGATGGGAACCAACACTTCGTAACTGCATGTTTTAGTTAAACCTCTTCATGTTTATATATGCGTTTTTCATGCTTTAAGCATCATCCTTTTCAGACCTAGCTGCTGATGCGAACCATAAACTTGGTTATACAAAAGTTTTTTACTGCTCTTTTTACTATTCAGGAAGTGTAATTTTGTACTATTCTCATACATTCTATCTGAGATTCCTCAACTATCCCAGAACATTTGACAACATTCTGAGCAATTTTAAGGTCTTCTGGTCCACAACTCCAGTCCTCATGACACCTCCACCCCCCAAAACAGGTCAGGTTTGAAGGATATCCCAGTTTCAGCATACAGTAGGTGGCTCAGTCAAAGCCACCGGTGCTGAAGCTGGAATATCCTTAAGACCCGATCTGTTGGGGGCTCTTGATGACTGGAGTTGAGAAACACTGGTCTACACTACCCTCAAGTTGTGGCACCTCTCCCGCTGGAGATGTAGTATTCTTGAGCGGATCTGGTGTGTTGTAAAATGTGTCGTCGAGAGGCGAACTATTAACTTATTGTTTTACCCCAGCAGGGTGACACTGAAATATTCCTCCTTCTGATTGTATGATGTTAGTACTGTATTTAGAACATGGTGAATGTCTATTTCAGTTATCTGTTCATTTGTTTAAGTTATCGGGTTAAATGACAGGGGGGGGGGAATACAAATAGGCTTTACAATTTACTCCCTTTATTCACTATGTATTCATACTGTATGATATTTGTAATTGTGAATGGTTATTTTTCCAATGGGTATACCTTTTTTTTTTTATACCACTGCAATGTTGTGAACCCAGTCAATAAATGTAAAATAAATATGTGCCATGGTAGCCGTATTGACAGGTGGGGATTTTTTGCAAGTACTGATGGTAATATCAAATGGAGTGTGGCTGAACATGAAAGTTTTTTTTGTAGTCTGCATGTGAACTTGGAAGACCTCACAAGTCTCCGTTTCAGAGACTGAGTCCTAATGGAAAACTACAAGTTGGCCATGTAATACACAATGTAAAGGCTTACTCATTTATAAAGTATTATAAACCTGTTGGAAAGCTCTGAACACAGTTCAGAACTCACCATGTTATTAACATGTACAGTATCACTGTGAAAGGTTCCATTTCACTTGGAAACCTTTGTCCTTTTAGCGTCTCTCAAATGGCATTTCCACCTCTACGCCTCCTGCTCTTAGTTTTTGAATTCAAACATTATTTCTCATTAGCTATCAAGTTGAAGTGTCAAATGTACTTAAGAGCCTTCTAAAAGGCCAGTATTGACTTAGGCGGTTATTGATTAAACTGCGATAGAACAGATCAGGCACTATTCCTGTAATCAGAGGTTGATGGGTACGATTGCTGCAGCGCGATACATTGCTCAGCGAGACGGAACTAACCCGCTCTTTAAGGCAGTGGTGCTGAACTCATCAAATCCCCGTGCCACGACAGGGGGGGGACAGCCGATGTTGACGTCCCGGGCCAGGTGAGTCACGGGGCCCGGGCAACTGCCGGTCACATGTCACCGTGCCGTGGCAGCACGCAGCCCCCCCCCACGTGTCTTCCCTCCCTCAAAGCCACCGGGCCCTATGCATCCTAGATCCTCAGCCCCTCCCCGGACTCTACCGACATCCTCTGCCCTGCCCAGTGCCGCCGACAGCCGGTGTTGGTGTCCCGGAGCATGGCATGTTTGCTGCCCACCAGCCATTTCCCAACCACCCATCCCTTGTTAGAGAATAGTGCAGAGCAACCATAACGCCGATATGTAGCCAATTGTCAACAATTCCATTGTTTACCTGTCATGTTTTACATGTGAATACTGTATATAAATATTGATGACTCTTTGTCCTGTTACAGTATGAAGTCTTTATATAGTTTAAGGAAATGGAAGGAATGAAGTTCCTAAGAGGAGGGGTCGTTTACCAGTTGGCCTTTGTCGCGGCGGATTTTGTAGGGGTAGGTGCTTGTTCTTGCGAGACTGGGAGATGTCACAGGGGCTGGCCGTAAAGGGGGCACGGGGTCAGCGGTTCAAGGACCGGCTCCTCCCCCTCCTGTTAAAGGAGTACTCTGGCAGGGGGTGGCATTTACCCCATCAGTTGTTTGTTATAAAATAAATAGCCGCGGCCTTTTATACCTCCAGAGCTGGTCTCTGTCATTATTTGTACGTTCCATGTGGGTTCGGGGAGGGGTCGGAGAGGGGAGCTACCTCGCAGCCCCCCTGGTCAAATCTCTTCCTTTCCTTTTTGGTTCTAGTAAAGCTCTTTCTCCCTTCCTAATATTCCAAACTCATATTATGTTTAGGGATGATCACAATTCACGTATGGGCTACTGCTTCAACGCCCTCTAACCTGTATATAGCATGCTCATTGTCTAAGGATAGATAGCGCCCTGCTCTGACGCGATCTGAAGTGATGGTGGCTGGAAGGGGGGTGGCCCCTCCCCTTCGTTCCATCATCACATGGCAGAGCAATCACTCTGAGCATGATCGCGAGTGCCGGAGGGGCCGTGGCACACTGGGTTAACTGAGTGCTGCCCACACAAGCTCAGGATACCGAACTGCCTGGGATCGGGGAAACCGCTTCCTGTTTCAAGACACTGGTCTAAAATATTTGATGTATTCTGATACCAAAAAGTCTGAAGGAACAAACTCTAAAAGTATTGCCTTTTTGTCAGTATAAAACAGGATAGAATAATTACACCGGTGTTCTCTGATGTTTAAAAATCAAACTTAAGATCACTGAAGCACTGCAAAGTTATTTGAAAAGTCCCTGGAATCCAATTTTAAAAACATGTATTTTTTTGGAATGTGTAATGGCCCCTGACCACGAGGATTTTACCCAGTAGCAACTAGAGTAATACATAACAAAATGCCATATCTCCAAAACAAGGTTTAAATTCATTGGGACTGAAGGAGTTGCCTTTGCTCCTAAGCAGAAATGCTTTTAAGTAGAAATCTTTAAAGTAGTGTGGAAGTTTAAAAAAGGAAGTTCAAAAAGAAGTGGAAAAAGTGGACCCCATCTACTGCTTCTGATTCCTGCATTTGAACTACGCTGGAAAGGAGGATATCATCCCAGACTGCACATCTCAACACATTACTATTGCTGTGATGCCGCCTTTACTTTTTATATTTGCTGTAACCTCACTTATTTTCAAATTATGCACTTCCTTCCACCAGCCTCATCATGTCTCTAACTCTATTCATATTTCGCCATCTCTCCTTACTTCACCACTTCTCAGTTCACATGAACTCCTCTCTTACCTGCGCCCCCTGTCACCATACAGCTATACCTCCTGCACTAAAACACACCCCTACAAATCATCCTCACACATTCTCTTTCTGTCCATGCTTCTCCTCCTCGCTTCTGGGGATATCTCTCCCAATCCTGGTCCCTGCCTTATTTCTACATGCTCTCGTCCTCGCCTTCCACATGCAACTTCTACTCCTTCTGGTGTTAACCCCTCCAACCTCATACCCATCCCCTGCCACCCTCCCTCCTCTCTCCCTTTCTCCTGTGCCCTTTGGAATGCTCGCTCCTCCTCTAACAAGTTCCTCTCTGTGCATGACTTCTTTCTCTCTCTGCTCCTATTTGCCATAACTGAGACCTGGCTCACTCAGACTGACTCTGCTCTGGAAGCTGCCCTATCCTATGGTGGCCTTTCCTTCTCCCACACTCCGCGCCCTGGTGGCAGGGGTGGAGGCGTGGGGCTCCTGCTCTCCTCTCTCTGCCGCTACCGAACAGTTCCTATTCCTCCCTCTCTTGCTTTTCCCTCCTTTGAGGTTCACAGTCCAGATCTTCTCTCCTCTCCCGGTCCATGTGGTGGTCATCTATCGCCCACCTTCCTCTACTCATCCCCCTTCTGCCTTTCTCTCTCACTTTGAATCCTGGCTCTCTTTCTTTCTCTCCTCAGACTCCCCTGTTCTTCTCCTTGGGGACTTCAATTGCCACATTGATGACCCCTCTCTCCCTTGGGCTTCCCGCTTTCTTTCTCTAACCTCTTCTTTTGGCCTTCAACAGTGGACTGCAGCCAGCACCCACAAGGATGGACACTACCTAGACCTGGTTTTGACTAAAAACTTCTCTCTCTCCGATTTCTCCATTTCCCCTTTTCCTCTCTCTGACCATCACCTCATCTAATTTTCTCTCTCTCGCTTCTCTCCATCTCGCCCTCGTTTTTCAGTTCTGCATCAGTCAGTTCCTGACAACCTGGTCAGGAACTACAACTCTGCCTTATCTTCCTCTCTTGATCTTCATGCCCCTCTTTCTCTCTGCCGTCCTCGCCCTTCTAACCCCAGACCCTGGCTAAACTCCCACACATGCATGCTGCGTTCCTCCACTCGTTCCTCTGAACGCCTCTGGAGGAAATCTCATACGCTCGCAGACTTCATTCACTACAAATTTATTCTATCCTGTTTCATCTTTGCCCTCTCTCAGGCTAAACAAACCTGCTTTTCATCACTAATCAACACACATAAGTCTAACCCACGCTGTGTCTTTTCTGTCTTTGACTCTCTACTCAGACCACCCTCAGCTGCCTCCTCTTCTTCCTCCATCTCACCTCCGGACTTTGCTGACTTTTTTAAAGGAAAAGGTGGAGTCCATACGGCAGAACATCCCATCTGTTGCCTCCTCCCATCCCACAATGCTTCCCAACTCTCCTCCTGCCTTTCTTGACTCTTTTTCCACTATCTCGGAGGAGGATGTGTCACTGCTGATCTCCTCTTCTCCCTCTACCACTTGTCCTCTTGATCCCATTCCCTCCCATCTCCTAAAACCTCTTGCTCCTTCTATAATCCCTATGCTCACACAGATCTTTAACTCTTCCCTCTACTCTGGTACCTTTCCATCATCCTTCAAGCATGCAACCGTTATACCATTACTCAAAAACAGCAAGCTTGACCCTACCTGTCCTTCTAACTATCGACCTGTCTCCCTCCTGCCTTTTGCCTCCAAACTCCTTGAACGTCTTGTATTCTCTCGATTGCTACACTTTCTCAACACCTATTCTGTCCTAGACCCTCTACAATCTGGCTTCCGCACTGCTCACTCTTCTGAAACAGCCCTCACTAAAATAACTGACGACCTCCACGCTGCCAAAGACAGAGGTCATTACACTCTGCTCATATTACTCGACCTCTCTGCAGCATTCGACACCGTGGACCACCCTCTTCTCCTTCACATTCTCCATACTCTTGGTATTCGGAACAAAGCTTTATCCTGGATCTCCTCTTACCTCTCCCATCGTACTTTCAGTGTCTCTTTTGCTAACACCTCCTCCTCCTCTATTGATCTCTCTGTGGGGGTACCCCAGGGCTCTGTCCTGGGACCCCTTCTCTTTTCTCTTTACACACTCTCTCTAGGTGACCTAATCACATCTTTTGGGTTTAAATATCATCTCTATACTGACGACACACAAATTTACCTTTCAACCCCTGACCTTACACCTGCTATACAGACCAAAGTTTCTGAATGCCTCTCTGGAATATCATCCTGGATGGCCATCCGCCGACTGAAACTTAACATGGCAAAAACAGAGCTCCTTATACTTCCTCCCAAACCTGGCCCTACTACCTCCTTCCACATTGCTATTGGAAATACGATTATTCACCCATGCACGTTGCCTAGGGGTTACACTTGATTCCTCTCTCTCTCTCATTCTCCTCTCATATTCAAAACGTTTCTAAAACTTGTTGCTTTTTCCTCCGCAATATCACAAAGATACGCCCTTTCCTCTGTTACTCAACTGCTAAAACTCTGACTCAGGCCTTCATTCTCTCACATCTCTATTACTGCAACCTCCTGCTGTCCGGCCTTCCTACCTCTCATCTGTCTCCCTACAATCTATCCTAAACGCTGCTGCCAGAATCACTCTACTCTTTCCTAAATCTGTCTCCGCATCTCCCCTCCTGAAATCCCTATCCTGGCTTCCGATGAAATCACGTATCTCACACTCAATTCTCCTGCTCACTTTTAAAGCTTTACATTCTTCTGCCCCTCCTTACATCTCAGCCCTAATTTCTCGCTATGCACCATCCCGACTCTTGCGTTCTTCTCAAGGATGTCTTCTTTCTACCCCCTTTGTATCTAAAGCTCTCTCCCACCTTAAACCTTTCTCACTTTCTGTCCACACCTCTGGAATGCCTTTCCCCTCAATACCCGACTAGCACCCTCTCTATCCACCTTTAAGACTCACCTTAAGACACATCTGCTTAAAGAAGCATATGAGTAGCACTGGATAATCATGGACACATGATACATAAAGCTTGGCCCCCTGCAGACGCACTTACTAGAATTCCCTCCTACTGTCTCTGTACGTTCGCCTTACCTACCAATTAGATTGTAAGCTCCTCGGAGCAGGGACTCCTTCCTTAATGTTACTTTTACAGTATGTCTGAAGCACTTATTCCCATGATCTGTTATTTATATTATTTGTTATTTATATGATATGTATTACTACTGTGAAGCGCTATGTACATTTATGGCGCTATATAAATAAAGACATACAATACAGTAGTAAAATCAAGTATTCTTAATGAAACCTTTTTTGTCTGTAAATTGAATACATGATATGCAGTGTTCTTCAAGCAAGCACACTTATTTTCTAATAGAGTAATTTCTGTGCAAGTGGGACAAAAAGAGAAACTACATTCGGTTTTATCAAATGTAATGTTTATAGAGTAAAATAAATGGAAAACTTACCAAGACGGAGAACATGAGTGTGTGAAACGCGTTGTGGTAGAGCATTGAAAGGGTCATGTGCAATCTGCCCCGTGTAACTTTGCCGGCCGTGTTGAGGAAGACGCCGTGAGCCCAGGAGACGCGTTAGACTGCAGCATACGGGCTACGTTATACCACGCAAACCTGGAAGTGGCAGGTCAAACGCTGAGACATCAGCTGATCCCAGTGCGGAATCAAACGCCTCGAGTACCGCATGGTCTCCTAGCTCTACACTCACAGGCGGGCAGCATGGATATTCTTTTTGAAAGAATTCACTGGACTACAGACACCTTATATGCAAGTTGCTACTTGCTTTGATTTGTGCTGTACTTTATATTTATATCTTCACCCTTGGTGCGCCCTCTGCTCTTTTCTTCTAGGGTTGATCCACCTGTGGAGTTTATCTTCAGTGGACTTCAGTGGATGAGGGGGAGTGCTTCCACGCACAGGAGCAGCAAGAAGGGGGAGTTGATCCACATCAAGATCTCTAGGAAGCATGAGCGCGGTCCGATCAAAATCCCTTTACTACTTGCCAAGACAAGTGACGAAGTGCCAAATGTACTTGGTGTCGGTGCCTTTTAGAAAGGGCTTAATTGTTGACTTAAGGGGTTAATTATTAAGGTGCTGATCAGGGCACTATGGCACAGAATCTCCCACTGGGGGTTTCTGTGCGATAGTGCCCTGATCGGCACTATCCGAGTTGAATAAATAACCCCTTTTAGATACAAGAGGAGTATGTAGGATATTGCAAAAACTGTTTCAACCGTGATTCCAAATACTTTAATCATCATGTAAAAATAAGGGGAACAATTGTGTGTGCTAGAAGCAGAAACACTTGTGACTTTATTCAATTGTTTTGCAAAAAAACAAAAGAACATTTACTGAATAAATGATGTAAAAAATGCACACTTTCATGATCACTAAAGGTTGCGCTTTTATAAGCACAGTGAAACCCTCAACCCAAATAGCTTCTTCAAGATGTCTGCGATACAGGGGAAATAAGCCAGCTACATCCACAGCAGCAAGGTATTGTGGGGCGTGACTTCGGAAGCTCCCGCAGTGATTGACAGCTATGCCCACCCCATGCGGTCTGCACACGCCGAGGTGCAGTTTGGGGCCTTACCCTCTGAGTGCCCTTTGGACGTAGCTACATTATGGCTTCTGGCACCCCGAGTGCCCCACTACATAGTAGCCACGTACAAAAACACAAAATGCTTGTTATCTAAAGGTAGATCGCGATCTGAAGTGGACGGATGGTCCTCCCCCTTTGTTCCATCATCACTAACGGGAGATTAACCCATTGGGTGACGGAGGGGCCAGCGTGCAACGTTCCATTCGGCAACCAAATGGTTAACTGTGTGTTGCCCACACAAGGTCAGAACACTACCTGGGATCGGTCACAGTATTTTCTTAGCAGTAACCTGAGTCAGCAACAACATTTAATTATTTATTAGGGGTTCGTGGAACAAATATTCTCTAGCAGGGTGTGAGCAATGTATAATAATAATAATAATAATAATAATAATAATAATAATAATAAAAAGAAGGGGTTAGGAACCGCTGGTCTAAAACATTATGACATATTCTGATACCCAAAAGTCTGAAGGAACAAACTCGGAAAGTAATACCTGAGGCACTTGCTTTTTTGTATATAAAACAGGATAGAATAATTACACCGGTGTTCGCTGATGTTTACAAATAAATACAAATTAAGATCACTGGAAAGGTATTTGAAAAGTCCCAGGAATCCAATTGTAAAAACATGTATTTTTTTGGAACGTGCATTGTCCCCCTGACCACAAGAGAGGATTTTACCCAGTACCAACTAGAGAAATACATAATGAAACGCCATATCTCCAAAACAAGGTTTAAATCCATTGGGACTGAAGAATTTGTAAAGCCAAGTATTCTTAATGAAACCTTTTTCTGTAAATGTAATGGACGATATGCAGTGTTTTTCAAACAGGCACCCTTATTTTCTAATAGAGAGACATTTCTGTGCCAATGGGATAAAAAGAGAAACTAGTTATCAGAAGCATTTGGCTTTATCAAATGTAATGTTTGCGGAGTAAAATAAATGGTAAACTTACCCAGACCAGTAACCGGAGCTACAGGAGATCAGACAGAGACCAGTAGCCCAGGTAGCTCTGATGATGCAGTATATCTAGAGGGGGAGTTAGTACAATTGGCCTTTTGTGTTACAGTATATTGAGGTTTACAGTTCTTCGCTGCTGAATACCATGCATTGCAAGTCTCTACTGTGAAGAAATATTATAAAAAGACCTTCCTTAACCCTTTCACTGCTACAGGGGCATGCCTTCTACTTTGGCAGCAAAAGGGCTAACTAATAAAGATTTGCCGTTTCTACTTCTTAGGCAAAGCTGATAACATGCAATGATATATTATAAGCTGTAGGAATAAATCGCAATTAGAAGGGAAAGAATATTTTTAAAAAAGTGGAAATTGATACAGGCCCATATCAAATAGTCCTGTTTTATGATCTCTAAAAGCCAGGCCTCCTAGTATATACCAGAAATGTCAAATGCATCTCGAACGGAATAATTAACCATCCAGAGATCCAATGATACTGCTCAGTTCTATAAAAAAACAAAAAAAAAAACAGCCAAAGTTCCAATAGAAAATACTAGCAAAGGAAGGAGAGGGGAGTGGGTGGTGTACCACCTTTAATTGTACGAAAGTAGTTGATATGTTACAAGCTTTCCAACCTCTCCGGGTCCTTCATCGGGTATAACCAAGGAATGGGTTAGGATGGATCCCAAATACTTTCTTATAAATACAAGGGAAATATTTGTGTGCTTGAAGCGGAAACGTTTGTGACTTTATTCAATTGTTGTGTAAAAACACAAAACATTTATTAGGTACATTTATACGCTTTCATGGCCACTTAAAGGTTGTGCCTTTTATAGGTACAGAGAAACACGCAACCCAAAAAGCTTCTTTAAGAGGTCTGCGATACAGGGGAAATAAGCCACATGCTCAAGGTCAAAAGAAGCTGAAACAGAGATTCAAACCAGATACACCCACTTCAAAGATAGTGTCCTTATCACTAAGGTAGCCATCTTTCCATACGCAGGTTCCATCAGTCTAAAACAGCGATTCCCAACAGGAGGTTTGCAAGTGTCTCCAATGAGTCTGCCCCACCCCAAAAATGTATATAATGGCCTGTCCCAGCCAGTATAGTGGGGTTCTGAGCCAAACAAAAGAGGTGTAAGATTGAGGGGGGTGATTACTGACGAAACGAGCAGACAGAGGTCAGAGGCAGAATAAGGTTTATAGAGATTGTGGCAGGGGTCTGAAGTCACTTCCATGATTACAGGCCTTACAATTGTGAGCTCATCAGGGCAGGAACTGTCCCTGTAAAATGTTGTGTACGGTACTGCGCACTGTATTGTAATTGTGAAGCACCATGCGCCCCATCGGGAGAAGAGCACTATTTCAAATAGTTATTAAAAAAGGAAGTGATACCAAACCCTTGAAACTAGATACAGACAAAATTACACATTTTCAAAAATAGGGAATGGTGGATTACACATAATTCATATGTCAAGTAAAAGGTACTGCAGCTACACCATTTCTAATATTTAATATGATTGAACATAAAATATCCCTATTATCTCTGACTCCGGGATCTTTGTCTTGTGGGAGTAGAGTGGTCAAGCATAAACTAGCACAGGCCAGTGACAATCGTGTGGTCAATTAGCATGTTAATTGCCAGGGAAGGACAATAGGACTGGTAATGAAGTTCACAGCCAAGTCTCAAATAATTAATCTGTAGAAAACAGAGAGGGTGACCCGTTTGGCAACATTGGAAGCAACAGGGGGGAGAGGGGGTGGGGGGGGGGTTCCTTTCTGCAGCACGGAGATGTTTGCCATGTAGACTTCAAACGTTTTTATCAGTGAAAGGTCGCAGATAAGATTGTTCAAAGTCCACTTCTGTCAATAATTTTGATCGGCTTAGCAGGCAGTTTAATCTAAGCTTTTGGGCTCAATTAACGCAGTTAAAAAAAAAAGTGTGCAAATACCTAGAAAGGGGAAATCAGGCATCCTATCGGGCAAGACGATGATGAAATCTTTAAACAATACTTTAAAAAAAAATCACAATGTGAAAGACTATGGAGTTGTTCATTAAAACTAGAATCAATTATTGGGATGTGCCAAATATGTTAACTCAAATGCTCCTGTTTGGTTGGCTCTATTGCATGGGATGCGGAATTCACATCACAGTAACTGAAGCCATATTCATGGACAGAGTCATATTGAAAGACTCCTGAAGAGTTGCAGGCATTCCACTGATTGTGCTTCAGAGCTTTGTGTAAAAGTTCCTTCATCTCTTTGTTTTCATGGGATGTAGATTCCCAGACGACTTCAAGTTCACCTTCCACTTGCCTGAAAGAGAAATACAGCTACCGGTTACTGTTTCAGCGAGTAACACTGTGAAATTCTACACGGTTTTCTCCCTGTTTGTGCTATTTTTAGTCCTTTGGACAGGTCTCATGGGCTTTGGAAACTAATTTTCTTTATCTGCAACAGGCCAAGGGGCTTGTGTAATCCTTTCAGTGCCCAGAGACTTATCTACTACGTGCTACTCGGCTTCCGTGACAGGGCGACCACGTTACCACTTCGGAGCAACAGTCACGTGATTGCGATGCCGGAGGACCGGTGGCACCGTCCAGCACGCAAAGGGTTTATAGTCCAACTGTGTGAAACTCCATTTTCTTTCGCCTTCAAAAAAGCATCTTTAAACTATTAGCAGATATTTGATCCCTTTTTTTTAAGCTTATCTGAGATATCAAGTTATAGTGTTTGAGGACTAAAAAATGTGTGTCATTTTCCTTTAAATCAGTAGAAGTGTTTATCAGAAGTGTTTTTCTTTGCATCGGATTGAAATGGAAATCAAATGATGCATGCACAGAGCGCCAAATATTTACACTACTGCTACTAGTGTAACATTGATTTCATCTAATAAAAAATATTAATAATCTTAAAAATATTTTATTTAATACATTTAGTAAGTAACAGCGTAGAACTAAAGAAGCGGAGAACGGAATAAATTCAGCATGAAAAAGAAAATGTTCTCCCTGCGCCTGACCCTGTATAAAACCTTTGCAATATTGTTCTTCAAAATTGGGCAATTTACGATGAAGAAACCTGTGAAGAATATGTAATGTGTTTATTTGCGTCATCGTATCGGACGATGGACTTAAACACAAAGAGGAAGTGGAAGTAAAAAATCATTTTTTTACTGTTCCTTTTCAGTGAAAGCATTTTCTACTACGCTCAACAGAACACATTATCCTAGCTGCTTCTGACCGCTATATGCTGGACATTGATGTATAGGTATCAGAAATCTTCAGACTATAGAATTACCCCTTTGGTCTGTAAAAGGCAAGGTGCTTAAAGTATTGTCATTCAAAGAAAAAGGAACATATTTACCAAGTGGTGCTAACTGATCAGGCATTTTATGGCCCATTTACTTCAATGGGCGGTGAACTGACTTAGGATTTAGCACCACCAAACAAATATGTACCAAAATAACTGGCATAATATCTGTTCTATTTTGAGAACTATGGTACGACTTCTGCTACAGTGCCAATAAAGCAATGGTTAACTAGACCTTTATTCTTAAATGACATTAAATGAGATTGTAAGGTCGTAATTATACCTAAAATCGCTCACGGCGTTGCGAAGCCGAAAAACAAAACACAAAAAAAAATGAAAGTAAACATATCTGTAGTGGCGTGTGCGCCGCCTGGAGCTGCAGGGCGGCTGACTCCTGAAGAGACGTTGGAATTTGTTTCTGGCAGGCGACGGTCGCGTCACGTGAGCAGTTCAGCCAATGAGGGTGAACCACTCATGGCCATGCCACGCCTCCTCTGCTACTCTTCTCTCCCCCTGGTATAATCAAGATGTCGCTCGCGGCAGCACAGGGTGACGTCAACGGATTGTGCTGCCGCTCAGCGGTATCTGGTATAATCATAGCCTAACTCTAGACCATTGTTTCTCAACCAGGCTGCCGGGGAACTCTGGCGTGCTGTGACAATCTGACAAGGGTGCCTCAGCCCCAGAGGAAAATCTCTGCTGGCTGCTCAGCGGGCTACTCCCATACGCTCTCCTCTCTTAGCCCGGCAAAGAGGAGAGAGAGAAGCCTTAATAACTTTCTTTATATCGCGCTTTTCTCCCAATGGGACTCAAAGCGCTTCACCGTTATAAAAATGAAAAAAGAAGATAACATTTAAGGGTATAAAAGAGACCAAATACAAGGAAAATTACTAAACGGGATGGGATGGTACTGTAGCTATTAAATGACGGACAGGTTGTGGGTTCACTAAGTAAATGCCAGAGAGGGGGCTTCTCGAACTGTATGAGGCAGGCAGTTCCAAAGAGTGGGAGCAGCAGGACTAAAAGCTTGGGCGCCAAATGAAGTCACAGATTTTGGGAATCTTTAGGAGTCCTTCACCTGTAGATTAAAGTGAGTGAATGGGAGTGTAGGGAACTAGAATCTCTCTCAGATAGCTGGGACCCTGCGCATGTAGGGCTTTGAATGACAAGCCAATCAAAATTTGCCATTTTACGGGCAGCCAGTGCAGAGAATGGAGAACAGGTGTCATGTGGCAAAAACGGGTCTGGTTAGGTAACAACCTGGCTGAAGCATTCTGAAACCCCTGCAGGGGGCGCAGCTCTTGTTCCAGAACACACAGGTAGAGGGCACTGCAGTAGTCCAGGCGTGAGGACACAAAGGCATGGACAAGAGTAGTAAGATCCTCTGGGGCGGGATCAAGTGCTTAATTCTGGCTATGTTCTTTAGGTGGAAGAATGAAGATTAGATCATGGCTGACACCTGATGTTTAAGGGTAAGGTCGCAGTCATGGACAACACCAAGATTCCGCACATGGACAGACTTTAGCAACTGCGAACCCCCAAGCTTAAGGCCAGTTGGTTGAGCTAGCTGCAGTATTGTTGTCTTCCAACGGTGAGCATCCACCACAAGCACTTCTGTTTTATCAGGATTCAACCTCAACCAACAGGCACACATCCACTCTAGGAGCTCAGATGAACATCTATTGATGACCGATAATGGGTCCTTAGTACCTGGTGCAAAGGACAAGTAGAGTGGAGTGTCATCTGCATATCAGTGATAACCCTGCCATGCGATTAAGTCACCTAGTGGCAGCATGAACACTGTGAAAAATATAGGAGAAAGGATAGAACCTGGTGGCACTTCCCGACAGGGGCATTGGTGCAGAGGAGTATACTCCTTAAGATATTCTGTGACCTGCCAGTGAGAAAAGATCTGAACCAGCTCAAGACCTTGCCACCCAGTCCACACAAATTCTCCAGGCGCTCCATTAGGTTCCCATGGCCCATGGTATCAAATACTGCAGAGATGTCAAGGATCGAACAGTCACCTCTTCGGTCGCCTGCCACCAGGAGATCATTCAGCACACAAACCAGAGCGGTTTCAAGATTATGCTGTCTTCTGAATCCTGACTGGAATGGGTCATAAATACCATGGATTGATAGACGGGTTTCCAGTTGGGTTACCACCACTTTCTCTATGAAATAAAGCTTTGAAACAGGCCTGCAATAAGCAATGCAATCCGGGTCTAATTAAGTTTTTTTTTTTAGAAGAGGTCTGATGACGGCTTCCTTTGGCAATTCTGGAAAGATCACTGACTGCAAAGGGCACAGGATTATTTTGGCACACACTCGGCCGATTACAACACAACCTAAGGGAAAGTGTGTTGGGACTGGGTCCAAATCACAGATACTGTAGTGGGATGCAACCCCTGGATTATTTGCACAATGTCTTCTAGATCCAGATGGTCAAAGCTAGCCCAGAGCTAAGTTAGAGCCAGAGAACCGGCATTTTCATGCCAAGAACCCTGGCACTAATTAGACAGCACATTCAGGACCCCGGCACAGGTGGAGGTTACTTTATCAGAAAAGAGAGCAATGGGATTGTGAAAAGGATTTATCAGACTGCAGACATCACCAGACAACGCAGGAGACGCCCGATGATGAGCGGACATAATTGAGGTGTCTTAGAAGGTGGGAAGAGTGAGGTATTTGTGTGGGGAGGAGAGTGTGATGGCTTTGTGTGGTCAGGGTGAGGAGGCTTGTGTTTTTTTGAGGACTGGGGGAATGTATGTGGTTTAAGTAAGGGAAGGGGGGCAAATTTGGAGTGTGTGTTGATTTAATAGGGTGAGTATGACGTGTGAGGGTGAATGTTAAGTATGTAAGAAGAGGGTGGCCGAGTGTGTGTGCGCGCTTGTGAAAAGGAGGGAGAGTGTGTATGCGTGTAAGTGAGGTGGGTGAAATGAGTGAAATCTTGAGAGCAGGCGTACCCCAAGATTTTTAAAAATCTTTCAGGGGTGTCCCTACGTAAAAAATAAAAATAAAAAGTAGATTTTTTTGGTTTCAGAAACATTGTTCTTTGTAAGCAGACAAGAATGTGTATTGCTAGTACACGGCTAACTCTGAGGCCATGGAAAGCAGAACCTGTTATTAAGTTTCAGAAAGTAGTCCTTTTCTGCAGTAACGAAAGATCAAAGAAGGGAACATTGTGTACATTACTTGCTGTCATATCATATTCTTTTATGTCTGTACTCCTGAAGCAATAACAAACTACAAGTGTCATCATTTGTGCACTGCCAGCATCTGGTTTGCAAATGAATCCATGTTGTGTTTGCAACTCCCTTTCGTGCTTCTTTACTAGCTGTGATCTGCGGTTGGGATATGTAATACCATTGAACCGGTTTTGATTAGGTCATCTTTGATAGATATCACCTCAATTTCACACTGCCTTTGTTGCAGGGTACATGCAACCACACACGCGGATTCCCTTGATAAGGCTTATTTATTGAGCCTTAAAACATACAGCACACAAAAACAAAATAGCTTCTCATCAGCAGACAAAAAGAAAATAGCTTCTTCAGCAGACAAAACAAAATAGCTTCTTTTCAGCAGACAAAACAAAATAGCTTCTTTTTAGCAGACAAAACAAAATAGCTTCTCTTCAGCTTAGAAACAACTTTTTCTTTGAAAAAGCCTTGAGCGGGTGAAACGCGTAAGAGGTGCGTGGGGGTGCTACCCCTCCTCTTGTTTTTTAAAATCCATGTTGAAATAAAGTTGTTTTAATAGCACAGTCCAGCCTTTGCTATTTTTGTTGCGCGGCCGTACCCGCTGTTTCACTCTCCTCCTTGGCGGTGGTGATTTTCTTCTTTAGTATTTTCAGTCCTGTCTCCTGACCAGCTAGCTTACATGTGTGTGTAGCCTGGGTTTTTTTTAAACACCTCCATTATGCAGCTGGGGTCAGACTAATTAAGCAGCCCTTCTCCACTGAAAGTTAACCTTGTCACTGCTGCACTGCAAACTTGGACATATGTTTGCCAGGTATATGGCTGGTGACGTTCATTCACCCTGTCACAGCCTTCTTCTAAGGAAACTATTCAGAGACTCAAATGTAGGGAAGACATGTAGGTACTTCCTGATGGACCGAAACTTTGACAACTACAGTATTTGAACTCTTAGTGAAGGGGTGGTCAACTCCAGTCCTCAAGGGCCAGTCCTCATGGATATCCCTGCTTCTGTATGGACTTCAGAAAAGCAGTTATTGATGCTCATCTATATAGAAAGGGTTACAAAACCATTTCAAAGGATTTGGGCAGTGGCGTAATTAGACATGTGCGGGCCCCCAGGCAAAAAAAAATTTCAGGGCCCTCATGTCGCTCTCTGTCTCTCTTTTCTCCCCCTCATGCCTATCTCTCTTTGCACCCCTCTCTCTGCCCCCATGTCTCCCTTTCTGGGGTCTATCTCTCTGTGGTCCCTCTCCATTTTCTGGGGTCTATCTCTCTGTGGTCCCTCTCCCCTTTTCTGGGGTCTATCTCTCTGTGGTCCCTCTCTCTCCCTTTCTGGGGTCTCTCTGTGGTCCCTCTCTCCCTTTCTGGGGTCTGTGTGTCTGTCTCTGTCTCCCTCTCTCTGTCCGTCTCTCCCTCTCCCTCTCTTCCTCCATGTCTGGTTTTTACCGCTGCGATTTAACCCTTCCCCTCCCTCTCACCTTTCCCAGCCTGCCTCTCAGGCTGCAGCTCCAGCCCCGCTCACTGACCGAGGCCCCGCCTCTTTCTCTCACCTTTCCCAGCCTGTCTCTTAGGCTGCAGCTCCATCCCCACGCGGTAGCAGTGGAAGTACCTCCCCACCAGCCCCACGCTGCTCTTCTTGAGGCCCCGCCCACCAACGGAGGCTCTGCAGAGGAAGGAATTTCTCCTCTGTCCTTACTACTACATATCAGGGCCCCGCCCCCTAACCCAGGCCCAGCCCACCTGCAGGGGAAGGGATTTTCCTCTGCGGAGCCCGACATGCAGGAAGGAAGCACAATGTGCCGCCAGCAGGGAGGTGGGAGAAGAGCGGGCCCCCCAAGAGCACGTGTGCCGGGCTATAGCTATGCCCCTGGATTTGGGGTTCCACTAATCCACTGTCAGACAAATGGAGAAAGTTAAAGACCATAGTCACTCTACCCAGGAGCGGTAGTCCTACAAAAACCTTTCCAACAACAAACTGGCAAATCATCCAGGAAGCCACAAAGAACCCCAGAGTAATATACCAGGATCTGCAGGCCACTCGCATCTTGGCTAATGTGAGTGTTCATAACTCAACTATCAGAAAAAGACTGAACAAGAATGGTGTTCATGGAAGGATAGCCAGGAGGGAACCACTGCTCTCCAAAAAGAAGTCCGGTCTGAAGTTTGCCAAATAGCAAATAGATGATCCACAAGACTTCTGGAACAATATTTTCTGGACAGACGAGTCAAAAGTGGAACTTTTTGGCCGCAATGAGAAACGTTATGTTTGGCGAAAACAAAAACCTTGTTCAAACAGAAGAACCTCATCCCAACAGTCGAGCCTGGGTGGGTACATGATGGTCTAGGGCTGCTTTGCTGCCTCAGGACCTGGACGGCTTACCATCATTGACACAGCCATGAATTCTGCATTGTATCAGAAGATTCTAGAGGAGAATGCCAGGCCATCCGTCAGTGAGCTGAAGCAAAAGCAGGTCATGCAGCAAGACAATGATCCTAAACATACAAGCAAATCTACAAAAGAACGGACGCCTAAGAAGAAATTACACATTTTAGAATGGCCCAGTCATTAAGTCCGGACATAAACCCCATCAAAATATTGTGGCAGGACCTGAAGTGAGCCGTCTATGCAAGGAAGCCCTCAAATGTCACTGAGCTGAAGAAGTTCAGGAATGGGCCAAAATGCCTGAAAACCGATGTGCAAGACTGACCAGCAGTTACAGGACAAGCGCAGTTGAAGTCATTGCTGCTCAAGGGGGCGCCACCAGGTACTGAATCTAAAGGCTCACATACAGTACTTTTTTTTTTTTTTTTTTTTTTACACATGGATATTGAATGTTGAATCATTTGTGGATAAATTAATTTTGAAAAAGTATCATGCTTGTGTATCATTTGTTTGATCAGGTTATCTTTATCTATTAATAGGACTTTAAGATCTAATAACATTTAAGGTTTGAAATATCTGAAGTGTGTGTGAAAATCCTAAGTGGTTCACAAGCTTTTTCATGTCCCTGTATATCCATTGATCTATGGCAACGCTCTTATTCTCCGAAGGGGCCAGATCAGAAAACATTTAGATGTTGAGGGGCCACAATATTATTGCAACATAATTTATCCACATTTAAAAACATGAACATTATTACATTTCAACCATGTATAACTTCTGTACCATATATATTTACATTACCTTGATTTACAAGTGAGTATCAGTGTGAAAAATTGCACTTTGCTACTTTCATGCAAGTTGCTTAGGCAGCTAAAAGTCCAAGGGTCACTTCATAGCCCTTCGCTGGGCCACATTTAGCCAATTGGCCACCAGTTCCAGAGCCCCGATATACGTTGGCGCAACAGTATTTTTTTTTTTAAATACCAAATTGGGTAACGCTGCTATTCTGAAGCCCCTCTCTGATTTACCGACCAATGTGATGCTTTTATAAATCTTGTTACCCCTTGAGGTGGGATAGCTAACAAAGTTTAACAATAAACAAGATAACCAGACAATTTAGATTTACAGTAGAAATGATTATAGGACAGATACAAAGCTACAGCAGTTTTTGCCATGGAGCAAAAACTCCCGGGTGTGAATATCCTGGTTTGAATAGTTTTGTATTCCATTATCTCATAACAGCGGAGAGAATTTGCAAAAGTCTCCGTAATTAACTTTCTCTCAATGTTTTTCTTTTATGCTGGTAATACAGCACAAATGTAAAGCTTTCAACATCACAGGGAAATGCTTTTTGTTAATAAACAGAAGGTTTAAAAATGTTTTTTTTTAATTCCCTCATTATTCTATATTCCTTGAGCTTGTCTGAACTCTCCTTATCCAACTTCTTTTAAAGTCAAAATCTCCCCCCCCCCACCCAAGAAAGACCCCCTTTGTACTGAAACCTGGGGGTAGAAAGTGAGAATTGGGCTAGTAAAGGTCCCTGCTGGCATAACAGAGAATCAGATAATTGGACAGATAATGGCTCAACTAATAGCTCTAAATACAACTCTAAATAAAATGTAAAACCCTAGTTCTGACTTACACCGCTCTCAATGATGCTGACCCCCCCTTACATCTCAGCCCTCATCTATAAATATAACACTAAACAACCTCTACATGCTGCCCATGACCTCCACTTTTCCTCCTGCCTTATTTCCTCCTCTCACTCCCACCTACCAGACTTCTCCCGTGCTGCCCCCTCTCTCTGGAATTCCCCACCACGCACCATGAGACTCTCCCCCCAGCTTTCATATATTTAAAAACTCTCAGAAAACTCACCTTTTCAAGGAAGCGTATCTGGCATACCTCCAACTCCCCTTTTTCCAACCATATTGAGACCAGCAGTGTGACTGAACAAATCTCCACACTATCTAATGCCCCCAAAACTTAATGGGATCAGCTGTGCGGCTGGACCATACCCCATCCTGAGACATACTCTATCCCACAATGAGCAGCCACTTTACCGTTTGTTCGACATTGTCCCTCATTCCCTCTAGACTGTAAGCTCCCATGAGCAGGGCCCGCATTACTTTTTGTCCTTATTTGGTATTTAGTTCTGTTTGTAATTTCCACCTCTGTACCCCCATTGTACCACAAGGTGGAATACTGTATGTTGGTGCTTTACAAATAAACGAGAATGATAAAATAATAACTCTAAAACTAAATCCTTTTGATGTTCAGGCAGCCAACACAGACATGGACAACATGTGTGGGCATGGACAACATGCGTGGCCATGGACAACTTGTACGGACTTAATAAAGTTAAGTTGCTAACTTAATAAAGTTAGTAATTGGACTAAAGCATTATCCCTGAGCTATGACCATTAGATGGGGGCACAAAGGAAGTGAAATTACATTTACCTCAATGTCCAATATCAAACTAAAAACAGTGACTCTGTGCAATGGTTTACAATGAGGGCGCCTTCTGTTTCGGTGTTTCTCACAGAGATGACATCACCAGTCTCAACATGTATTTACAAGTGGTCGATGTTTCAGGTTTGTCAAATGCCATATAGCAAATTTCTGCTAAATGCAAGGAGTGCAGAGGCCCACGCTTAACACAGTCAGCACAGTAACTGCAAATTGCATTTGATCTCTAATGTCTTGTGGACTTACCGAATCCTCTGTAATAGAGGAGGAGGTCTGGAAAGAGGTAGAACACCAACGTTTCAAAGAAATAATCTGCACTCCAACCTGTACTGGTTGCATCTCTTCAATACGCTATGAAGCCACTTCCCCGTGATGGAGGAGATATCGGCTCCGTTCAAATAAAAAGAACATACATTTTCTCCAGAAAAAGAAAGCTGTTTGAATAAGAGCCTCTCTCAGAAATTACAAATATGGGGCCTGCAACTCCGGGTCCCCAAGTTAACGTTCTAATTTATGATTGCAAAGACGATTTTCTGTGTTCAATGAGGATAGTGAAACTTACCGTATAAAATTCGGAAAAAACGACGCTACAATAAGATTATGTTTTACAGTCGATGAACTCTGAGAAAATGGCCAATTACGGTTTGGACTTATAAGCCATCCTCTACCGTTACATTTCCTGCCGATTGCTCATTATAAGATAACAGTTAATAGCATTGTGGGTGAAAACAAGGAGACATTGGGGATAATTTACGGTAGAACGTCACGTATAAGTGTGTGAATCAATGATCCAATTAACTGCTCTTCTGAGCCATAGTAGACACTGCGCCTTTCTGCGTTCTCGCTACTGTACATCACAAGAATTACACACAATTTCATTCAAACCCACCAATGATCATGAGGTAGTTTGTTTACTTTCACTGAAAATGGGTAATCAATTGTAATATAAATATAAAATACATTTTGGCCCCTTGCCTACGATAAATGCCCCTGGGACTCCTTTCTACTTCAAAGAATACACATTTAACTATACAATATCCTCTTGTAAGACACAAATGCAGCCACAACTACACATTCTTAGTGATTATCTTTCTGGAGCTGGATTTCTTTTGGGGTGGGGGAGGGTAGCCACCATTTTCTGTATCAATAGGACACAAACCGAGCGAGAGAGAGAGAAAAGCCCCAGCAGATGGGACAGAGATGAAAAGGCAAGTGCCCACAGCTGTGCAGCTGCCCCTTTCCACCAGTCAGATTTAATTGGTTTGTTTTCTCCGTGACTGACTTACCTTTTCTGCTGCAGCACTTCATCAAGGGTTTCCTGCCTATCTTGCAGCAGCCGCTGGAGGTGCTTCATTTCACGCTGGTACTGAGCTGCCTTCCCTGCAAAGTCTTCCTCTTGCTCTGTCAGTCTGTGACTGATGCCTTCCAGCTTTCCAGCAGCCGTCTTTTTATACACCTGTAAGAATTGAAGACTGACATAAGTGTGCTGATGGCAGTTCTAAGGATGATTAAAACAAACAGCAGAAGCATCTATATCCATCTCCTTCTTGGCTTCTGCTTAATGGTGTGTTGCTGAAAGAAGAAGTCAGGTAGGTTTGTATTTATATCATCTGTTTTATTTGCAAAAGTCACTTGTTTTCCTTTAGATATTGCATTGTCTGCAAGATGCCAACATGTAATGTTTTAATGGGAAACATGGTGGAAAGCTCATGCTGTTTACTTAAAGACTATTTTTAGCAGCATTCATATTCATTCTAGATTTACAAGGAAACGGCATTGATTGTTCTATAGTATGTATATATCCTCGTGTCTGTGTAATGAAAATAGAGTCATTCATTATTCATTGTTTGTGGGGGATTATTCCACTTCCATGCATAGGAATACAAACCTTTTAAGTTGCAACACATGTATAATATCCATTAATTATAATGTTATAAAGAAATAATACATATAAGCCTTTATCTCGTCTCTTACTCTGCAACATTTACTTTAAAGAGTGAATGCTACAAGTAGACAGAGGATGTGATATATATATTTATAACAACCACACCATCTTTTTGTAAGAAACCAACAAACAAACAAATAAAAAAAAAAAGAAGAAGAGATTGCAAGGTACGTGTTATAATGATCATTAGTCCAAAAGATAGGTAGACGACACAGTGACGTGTTAATTCTCTTCACTCTGTTTAAGAATAAAGAAGCCCACTGCTCAGCCTGGAATGAGAGTATGGCTTAGTAGGGGCACCTGAGGGGACATTAGAGCAAAAAGATACCACAAGGTGGGATGAAGAACAAAAGTCCCTTACTCAGGGCACAACTACTAATCGGCCAACATTATTGCTATTAATATACTGTAGCAGTAGATGAGTTAAATGCCCTTCACTACAAGAAATGTACATCACAAATGACTGAATCTCACTAAAAAGATATAGTCTGCCCTGATGAAGCGTTAGTTTGAACGGGAAACGGCCATCGGCTGGTGCTTCTACCACATCCTTGGTCTTCCCTTCAAGGTGTAAAGTATCTTCCAGTGTTGTGGATTTTTCCATGACACATGGAGGTTGGTGTATATATGTATGTTTTGTATACTGCTACAGTTTTTATTATTGGATGAATAAAATGAATATGTTTTGGACAACTGGTGCACCCAGCCTCTTTTCTTTCTTTGTACTATATTATGGATTTATCTGACTGTTGATGCACAGAAGAAAGAGATTCCACTTAAATATGTGGACATTTTTTCTTCTCATATATGTGCAGTTCTTAGCACACCTAAATTAAATGTTCTGGTTCTCACTAAAGATATATGTTGTATAAAGGGTGCTTACATACGGTCGTCTATAAGTCAGTTAAGAGTGAAAACAATTACAGACATACCCCGGTTTAAGGACACTCACTTTAAGTACACTCGCAAGTAAGGACATATTTTCAATAACACCATACCCGTGTCCGTACACTCACTTCGTGAGTACGGATACTTATTCTGCCCTACAGACCGCCATAGTAGTGATGCGCCGATTCCCCTCGCCCAATAGGCAAACGGCAGCTCGCGCATGCGCCTGTCAGCACGTCTTGAACAGCAATACCGGCTCCCTACCTGTACCGAAGCATCGATAAGTGGAAAAAATATAGTGCTTCCCTTTAAGTATATTTTCGCTTTACATACATGCTCTGGACCCATTGCGTACGTTAATGCGGGGTATGCCTGCAACATGGAATTGTAGTCCACAAACTATTATAAATAGACATTAATCTTCCGGATATTGGATATTAAGGGTCATGTGCATCAAGTGCCGGCACGGGTTATCGCACCAGTTCCAGTTAACTCCCATTTCAGACCATGGTAGTTAGTGCCAGAGAGAATGCGATAAGCCGTACCGGCACTCCATGCATGCACCCTGAATATGCCAACTCCTTGGCTACCAGGGAACCATCAACTCATGGTTCAAATAAAATGTAAACTTGCATGTTTGCATTAGTGAGAGTGTGTGGTAACAGGATGTCAGCGAAACTTTTAACATTTAATCCTGGTATTGCAAATCATTGAGTTATCTTAATAAAGCTTTGTGTCTGGAAACAATGCGTGTTTATATTAAAGCCAGTGTGTGCCTGTGGCTTTATGATATATTAAAATGACCATGACCTCAGATTGCTCCACTGGCCATGACATAGAATGAAAGTGACAGCAAAGTTTACTGAATGAGGTTAATGGGTAGCATTGCATGGTTAACCACAATACTAGTAAAGTGGCCTGTTATTATTCTAGTTTGAATGCTATACAGTACTGAAGACTGCAATGAAAGTTACATTACATGCTACATAGTGTGAGTAAGGCATTTTCCAGGAAATTATGCATGTTAAAAAATAATAATAAATTACTTTGTTCACATTGACACTAGCTAATAGAACTACTCTTAATTTCCCTAAACTCTCAATTAAGCATTTCTTGTGTTTAGACAAGACTTGCGACATTCAAGAAAAAAATGGCAGTGCTATGACATGCAGGGTTTTAATTAGAAGCAAAACTTATTACCTTTAGTCGTCTGTGAATTCTCATTTGCAGAATGCATAATCTCACACACTATTGGAATGAGCTGTTCTGTAGTTATATACAATTGATAGCAACTTTAATTAGCTAGGATTGATACTATTCAGTGATCTGATACATATCCAAGTTTCCAGTGCATGCAGCACAGATAATATCAGTCATCGAGGTCGAGTTATCAAAGGCATATGTGTTTGGTTGCCAAGTAAGAATACTTAAAAATTACATTCCTAATAAAGTCCTACTTAATGCAAAGCATTTTCCAATAAGCAAACATATAGTTTCAATCTTCCCTTTAATTACTAATGTATATATTCTGGTAAAATATTAAAACAATAAATTAAACATTAATACCCATCTCTTAAAAGTTGTGTTTAAATGACCTGGTCTCCTTGTTTAAAAGTGGAGTGCCGGATTAAGGGCCGCGCACCAAAACAACAGAGGCCAGCGTGGTCTCATACCGTTGTGAGGGGCCCCGCCACGTAGTAGTGTTGGTGGCGCCCAGCACTGTGCACCACGCCAACACTACTTGGAGGGGGAGCGCCTCACGTATCGGAGAAGACATAACACACATACTTCAGCTTCGCCACCAGAACAAGTTTTAAAATTTCACGCATTGCGCGGGAAATTAAAAAATATGTCCTGGCTGCTGGCGGCCAAGCCGAGTGTCCTGTGTGCGCACTCACACAAATGGTGGTGGCGGCTACCACAGCGAGATGCCCTACGACTGGGGAGACTAAGAACATTTAAACAAGGTGGTGAGGTGACATGCAGCGATGGTGGCGACTGTGCGGTGACCTGCGGTGCCAAATTTTGTCTGCACGGGGCGCAATAAAGTCTCTGTCCGACACTGCTCCTAGGACCAAAGTATCTAATAGTAGCAGCATGGGCAATCATTTTAAATCAGTGTTTTTCAACAGGAGTACCTAGCAACCTTTGAGTTCCCTGGGCAACCCTAAAGGGTTTCTTGCAATTTTCAGGTAATTGTAAAATTGTACCAAATACAGAAGAATTTACAATGCATCTGATCTCAGATGCGCTATTAGAGAGGGTTGGGGTTCCTTACAATGCATCTGATCTCAGACATGCTATTAGAGAGGGTTGGGATTCCTTACAATGCATCTGATCTCAGAAGAGCTATTAGAGCAGGTCGGGGTTCCTAACAATGCATCTGACCTCAGCTGTGCTATTAGAGAGGGTTGGGGTACCTTACAATGCATCTGATCTTAGAATACGTTATTAGAGAGGATTGGGGTTCCACAGAATGTCACAGTATAATTATACGGTTCCTTTAACCAAAAAAGGGTTTCAGTGTAGGCGATTGGTGCCTTTACATTTTATTTTAAAAAAAAAAATGGACAAGCTTAAGTATTTTAAAGATTTCATGGTAAACATATGATTTAAAGGACTTATTCAAACTCTTCTCATGTGGTGGTAAAACGGTTTGTTAATCCAAAAAACTGTAGGTACATGGTTGTGTTTGTTTCTGTTTGTAAAGTAATTATGATGCCATCATTTGTCAAACAGATAAAGATTGACACTGATAAATTGCTTCACTGTTTCCTGGTGGTCTGTGTGGGACTGCCCTTTTAAAAGGACCATGCTCCTTCATCGGAGAACAGTCTCAGTTGCACTGCTACTGATTATATGGAATGCTGTGTGGATATGAAGTGCAATGATCCCACACTGTAGGTAACATTTGCCCAGCCACGATTCAGTGTTCCCAATATTGCTGACAAGGAGCCTTTGTGAGTGCATGTCCTTAATATCTGCAACATTAACAAAGATATGACACCATTGGAAGCGCTTTGCAGTGCTTCGTTTGGTGCAGAGGTATCAGATGCTCAATTTTATCAATCTGTGGGAGAAATGCATTTAAACGGTGCTAGTACTGAGCTTACATGTAGCAGGAGTAATCTTGTGAAACCAAGGAAAACACAAGAATTGAATTTTCAAATTTATTATACTATTAGAAGAGAGAAAGTGAAGTGCATCAATGCACTTTCTAATGGAACAACAGGGGGTGCCATTTATCAAATTCTCCTAGCTGAAAAATGGATCCCAAACTGGCACATGAAATAGCTTTAAACTAAATCATTTTAATAAGTTCTCAAAATAAGCAATCGGTTTTTTGTTGGTTCATAAATCTGGTGCTGTATGTTGCATCTGTTTAGCAGATCGGACACACACGAGTAAACTACTCCACTGATTGCAAACCTGTGATGTTTTGAAAGCTGTGAGTGGCCTTATACCCCCTCCTATCCTTGTGTCATTACCAATTCTGTTAGAGAACAGGGCTGGGCAACTCCAGTCCTCAAAGGCCACCAACAACACAGTTATAAGGATATCCCTTCTTCAGCACAGATGGCTCAATCAGTGGCTCAGTCAACTGAGCCATTGATTGAGCTACCTGTGCTGAAGCTGGAACTGATTGAGCAAACTGTGCTGAAGCAGGGATATCCCCAATACCTGGCCGGTTGATGGCACTTGAGGACTGGAGTTGTCCACCCCTGGTTTTTGGAGCGGTGACCTCATTATGTTTGAAGTGGTATGTATTTAATGTTTTGTTCTTGTCCTTACTCCACAATATGGTGCATCCATTTAAAGCAGAATCATAATACACAAAAGCAATCTATTAATAACTCTTGTTGGTCCATTAAATAAACATTAAAACCTGCAACAAATCTGCACTTACACAGGAAAAACGTGGCTCCTAGAACGTTGAATTACTGATTAGATGAGAAATCTGTATATAAATAGTATATAAATCAATATATCAGAACAACATCAGAGACATGTCAGGGTTAAAAAGCGCTCTACCAAGTTAACTAATAAGGAGACACACGTGTTGTGCACATTGACGTTCTGATGACCTGTAGGAAGTGTCTGTCATTGAAAGAGAAGATGTGTGTGAGAAAAATTCAATAAGTCTGCTGACTGTACTGTCTGCAATATCCTGTGTGTGTTCTCTGTGTGAAGCGCTGGCAGGCAGAAGTGACAATTCCGACATTAATTGCAATTTTGCTACAAAACTGTGTTGCATTCTGGATGGAAGTTGTGTTTTTAACAGCGAGTTGTGAGCGATTTTCATTTAAGAGAAGCTGCACCCGTCTACTTGATGAGCATGTAAATGGTGTCCTGGGAAAGGGACATTTTATTGCATTCTTCTTGGATGTGTTGCGGGGCATGTTGGGTTATGTCAGACTCTGTATTATTAAGTGGTTGAATCTCTTGGTGTGTGGGCAGCATTCGTAGCTATACATTTCTGCAAGACAGAGGGTGTCTTGTGTATTGTGGGGTACAGGGGAGGAGACTGGCCGCCACCCTGGCCACTGTAGACATACAGTATATCCCAAAAAACAAATGAGTCCTCCAGCATTCCTTACGCAATTCTATTCCATTAATAATATTTGCTTTTACAGCCGTCAGCAGTCTCAATGAAATAGGGGGGGGAAACCCACGCAGTGATGCATGGTGCACAATATTTCAGGTAGCAGCCATTCCTCAGTCACACACCCCTCAGTCACGCACCCTTGTGTGGTTATTTCCCCATTTCATTGAGACTACTAAGCAAGTATGAATAATTTTAATAAAATGTATTTTTATTTTTCAAAGGAGTACTCAAGGACTCGTTTGTTTTTAGTAGTACTAAGTAGAGTATGTAGGACAGGCTTCAGCTTTCTTGATGTAGTCCTTAGTTGGCTTTATGGTAATCAGTGGTTAGAGGCGGTCTTAAGGAGTCTGCGGGGAACATGAGCACTTTATGGAAGCAACTGATAGAAGCACCCAAGCTGGAGTTCTGATCAATAGTTATTGCCATGTTGCTTTTTAACCCAACATTCTCAATATCATTACAAAATCTGGTTAGGTCACTTTCTCAACATCAGAAATAGCTTCTGGAACATGGTTTGTAGTCAGATCATTTTAACATAAATGTTGTGGATTGACAAGGTTCTGTATGGCAATTTAACTGATGCGGAGGTTTGTTTTGCATTTTCATGCAATTTTGTTGTTCTTTTAAGTTTACAAACTGGTGTCAGGAGCATGGTACCGCAAGATATGGTGATGTAGCACAATAGCATAATTATTTGCGGTAAGTATACAGGGTGATAATGAGGATTCCTGTTTCCATCTTCTACGAGACCAGCATAATGGGTCTTGTACATATATTTGTACACTGACAACTCATCATTTATAGAATTAAACAAAATGGAGCCTTTTTATTATGTCACTTATGTATGTTCATTATAATCTATGAATCTATTTAAACAAGTGCATATATAGTATCTAATGCATAACATCACCCTTTACATGTAAAATACGGTCAATACTTTGAAAGAAATATCAGGAGATTCCTGCATATCAGTGAACAGAAGATAAAAGCACTATTTATAAACCGATAACATAAAAAGAAACACGGAACAGTAAACATGCCACAAAATCCAACAGTAAAATACAGCCGGTCGTTATGTAAGCAATGAAATGTAATGCTAATTGTGGTTAATTAACAACACTTTCACTGCCAAAGGGGCAAGGAGGCACTATGACCGTGAAAGGGTTAAGCTTTTTCAAATATTGCTATATTAGCCTAATATAGAGAAATGTTTTCCAGCAACAACACAGCAAATGCTTATTTGTGAATAAAAGGTAATACAGCAGCGGCCTCTTTAGGGGAGGATGCTGAAGATTTATCATACATATTTATAGTATGTATATCTTTATTTGTATGGCACCCGGGGGTGGGACTGGCACCCGTCAGTGCAAGTGGTATATGAAATTAATAATAATAATGAAAAGGCCGCCTCCCTTTATATTCGCTCTCCCCCACCTCCTCCTCGTGCCCTACCTGTGAAGCAGGGGCCTTAGCCACAGGTGATTGCGCTAGCTGAGCCTGCGAGGGAAGGTAAGGGATTGCCGGAACGCCCCCCTGCTACTTGTGGTATGTCGCTGGCTGCAGGAGGAGGTGCCTCTCCTCGGGTATCCTGGTGCCCGATGACTGACTGTTGTCTGATGTAACAGATTATAGTTCAGGAGTGAGCAACTTCAGTCCTCAAGGGTTACCAACAGGTCTGGTTTTCAGGCTATCCCTGCTTCAGCACAGGTAGCTCAATCACCAAGGGATATCTTGAAAACCTGACCTGTTGGTGGCCCTTGAGGACTGGCGCTGCCCATCCCTGTTACAGTTTCTAAGATACATTGTATTAACGGACGTTTCCAATGTCATTTGTCTTCCTTCAGCCTCTTTATAACTTGAGGGTTCTGTTCTATATAACTCCGCACCGCGCAGTTTCCAAGATCACGTTTCCCACCCCCTTAACCCTTTCAGCGGCAGCATGGTGTTGTAAAGTGGTTGTCATCTAATCTGACGTCTAAAGGGGTGAAGACCCAGCAATGCAAGGCTTGGCCCCTTCTGCTTATAACCACTGTGACCACTACTTGCCGTTATAGACAATACGCTGCTATACAAGGGCTGTCTCATATATGAATCTACTTATGATCTCACATTCACACACATGGAATTCTCCAGCAACATTCCTGTCTATCTAGGTGGGGGACATGGTGACAGTCACTAATTACTGCTGTAACATTATAGGAAAATCAGTCCTCGTTATCTGTAACGTCATCCAGCAATCCGCGTAATATATATTTCTATCTTTAAAAATCTGCCCATAATAACTGAAGCTTGATCTAGGTGCATTATGAATAATTCAGTTACTGTACAACCCAGAAATGCTACGTAAAGCACGTTGTTGCTGGCAGCATGTCATTATTGTGACATTCCCAGGAATTGGAAATGACAGCCAACGAGCGAGCGCCCTTGTGCAATTAATTCTTCAAGAGGGCTGTAGCCTTTTGCGGAATAAAGAACCAATGTTGTACACATTTGCATTAGCATGCACATACACAAATGATGCATTGTGCAGGATTGCTAAACCCATTTGTAAGCTTATAGATGTTGTACAAACAGCAGAAAATGTGCTATTTACGTGTGTAAAATAAGCAAGATGCACCAGTTTGACATTTCTGTCATACATCTACAAGAAAATGGTTCTGTTTCTATTAACAATACTGGGTGTTAATGCACTGCATTATTATACTTATTTTGTAAGTCATAATATAGTTGCTTTTATACACAGAACATTTCAAGTCAAGCAAGCCTGCATCTGCTTTTATAGATGAAAAATTATAATGTAACCCTTTGATTGCCCAAGAAGTAGTTACTATCTCCTGGGTTCTGACATTGCGTCAATCTGAACTGATGTTGGAAGGAAGGGGGATGACTCCTCTTCTGTTCAGTCATCAGTGATGGAGTGATCACATGATCGCAAGTGCCGAAGGGGCCGTGGCACTCTGGGCCCGTCGTTCCTGCAAGGGTTAAAGAAGCAATTTCCCATCCCCAACAGCCCTTTTTCTTTACAGCACGGGAACCAGGGGCTCTTCCAGAATTGAACTGTGCTACATTCAGTTCTTGGAATGCCAGGGCCCAAAGATACTGTACTTACACTGGTGTTACTTCCTGTGTTTTTAATGGAGATTTAACTAGCTGCCCAATAGGAAGCTGTAACCCATGATGCTGCAGCTTCCTATTGGCCTGCGATATGGCAAATGTATTTCCCCTAGAGGGAAATACAAAAATAGAACTTTTAACGTGCCCTGTAACAAGAAAAAAAAATGATTGCTAAAAACATGTATTAAAACTATTAGGTTTTGTTCATAACAGAGTAATAAGGGAACATATGATCATTACATTTCCAATCAAACTCATTCTGTGTAAACCAACCTACATAAAAATCTATATCTTTAAATACCTCAAAGAGAAATGGTAGACGATATAATTTGAGACAGTTGTCCAATTCAAACTAAAGAAGCATTTCCTTGGGGAAAGGTGGGAAGCAGGGGGGCTTCGGAGCTGAACAGCATTAATTTCAGCTCTGGGGACCCCCTCTCCCCGAGATACATAGATCTAAAGGTGCTGCTGGTATCTCAATCCTGTTTAAAGTTCCCCAATAGGAAGCCGCAAAGGGATGACATCACGGCTTCCTATTGGCCCTCGGGACCTTTAAACAGCCATGTAGCGTACCCAGCCTCTTCAAAAAAGGTATGTATATTGGGAAGCAGGGGAGCTAAAATGAATGTGGTTCAGCGCTGACGACCCTCTGCTTCTGACCATTCCCGGGCGGAAATGCTACAAAGTGCTGTTATTTTAGTACATTAGACATTACGTTAAGTTTACTTATGTATTGTACAGGTAAACTGATCACAAATGTAAAAATGTTCTGCAGCTGCTAAAATGTTGCTTTAGGTCCAGATATTTGTATATACTGTAATTGTGTAGTCAAACCCTGTTTAAGATTTGTACCTATTCTACAATCTACGATGATACCAAAATTTGAGAAAGTTCTGTCAGCCTCAACCTCTTTTCTCAGGGGCGTGCAACACATCGTAGAACAAAGAGGATCAACCATCTAACCATATAATGACTTATCATAAAATAACCAGGCCATTAATAAATCCTCAACTTGCTTTCTTTTTGAACAAAAATGACCATCAAATAATATTTAATAGGCCTGTTAAAAATGGCCACCATAATGAATGTTCTCATAAAAATGGCTTTATCCCCTTCTATGGCAAAGGCAGAGCAATGCGTTGCCTCTCCTATAACAGAGTAAAAGGGATTAATATAATCTCTAATATTAGCTACTAAAAACTAAAGCTCATATATGAGCGGAACTGCATTAGGCAGTGAGGCATTTAAAGTGAGGTTTTTAAGTGATACAGTTAGACTACAGTTTGACTAGAGGTGACTGGGGACTGCTTCTTTCTGCAAACTCTTTAACTCAAGACAACAAATGGTAAGCTATTCAGATCACACTATGATCCCATGCTTGTTAGCCTGCATAGTTTAATCCCCCACCCCTTTACAACTTCTTTCACTGCAGCCTCTCCCAAAACGGACTGCACAAAACACTGAAACCCTGAATTGACCCTAGCATTGCAATGCAGCAAAACACATGACAAGGTACAGGTTCACCCCTGCTGTTTAGTCTGCACACACTCACTCTGCTCATAACAGCTCCATGCAACACTGCCTACCTCTGGCATCATGAACCTGCTATGTCTTCTAACTTTTTTCTTTCTCCTGGCCTCATGGAGATGTTACTCCCTCTATCCACTACAAACTCCTCCATCCTGGCCCGCACCTAACATCACCATACACCCTGGACTACTCAAAAGCCTTGCACTATCTACTGAATGTTGGTGGAGAACTCTAAAAACCAGCACACCAACCACTGCTCACTCTAATGGAAAACACCACAAATTTACAACTTGTAAACAACTACCCAAATTTCTTCTCATACTATTACTCTCTCTAGCAGGTGATATTGAAACTAACCCAGGTCCTCCCATTTCAGCTCTGTCCCATGCCCCTGAGAATTCCACCTTTAAATTCCAAAAAGGGCTATCTGTCGCCCATATAAACATCCGGAGCCTGCTGCCCAAACTAGACGAACTAAGGGCATGGTGCCTTATGCATAAACCCAAAGCCATCGTTCTTACAGAAACATGGCTATCCTCTAAAACCCCTGATGCAAATATTGCCATTCAGGGATACTCCATTTTTAGGAGAGATAGGTCAAAGAGAGGAGGAGGGGTGTTATTTTATATTGCAGACACCTTACAATTTACACTATTAAATTGCCCACCAAGTCCACCCTCTTTTGAAACTCTAGTTGGCAAAATCTGCCTCCCCTTTTCTAAGCCCATCTTGCTTGCTGGCATCTACCGCCCCCCTAAAGCCCTTCCACAATCCTTGACTGATATCACCCAATTTCTTGCCTCCATTTCCTCTCTGAATGAGAAGAGTGAGCTGCTAGTTCTTGGGGATTTCAACTTCAATTGGCTTGACCCTAAAAACCACAAAATCCAGATACAACTCAAGTCACTTAACCTATCGCAACTCATTTCCCAACCCACACGAATAAACCTGAAGTCGCATAACCATTCCTTGCTAGACTGGATTCTCTCCTCAAACCCCAGCAGAATCCAATCCTCTGGCATCCTTCCTGACATTTTCAGTGACCATGCAATAGTGTACTGTGTAAGGAAAATTAAACCGCCCCATTCAAGCCCCAAAGTTCTCCTAACTAGAACATTTAAAAACTTTAACCCACAACAGTTTCTGGATGACCTTACCAACTGCCCATGGCACAGAATCAATTTAATTCCCGACCCTGATTCTGCGCTCGACTATTTCCAATCCGAGTTCTTAAAACTCTGCGATACCCATGCTCCACTACGCAAAATAAGGGTACGGGGGGCCCACCTTCCATGGGTTACACCTGACCTTATAGCACTCTACCAGTTCAGGGATGCCTTGTGGAAAAGCTACAAAGTAACTGGCACTACCAAGGATCTCAATCACTACAGATGCCTGCGGAACGTGTGCACAAGGCAAACAAGGCATGCAAAAGCACAATATTACTCTGACAATCTCCTCCAGAATACATCAAACCCAGCTAATTTCTGGAAGGTTATCAACAATATATTCCAGCCTCCTAACCATCAACAACCAAGTAATATCACTAAGGGGGATATTACTCTGACAAACCCCACTGACATTGCAAATGCATTCAATGATTACTTTGTGGGGTGTGCCACTAACCTATTAGCGAAACGCAGCACAAACCCCAAACCTGAATCTCATCCTGGGAGTACCCCTATAGTCCCACCCCCTCCCAACACTGCCCACAATTTTCAATTTAGCCCAGTATCTGAAGAGGAGATTACACAAGCGCTCCTCAAACTAAAACTAAGCAGCCAATGTGGACCCGACTTACTACAATCTAGGTTCCTACGACTTGGTGCCCCAGCCATTGCCAAACCAATTGCGTCGATAGTCAACTCTATCCTGTCTGCAGGCCATATCCCTAAGACCTGGAAAACTGCCAGAGTTGTCCCAATCTTCAAAAGTGGGGACAAAAACACTGTCTCAAACTACAGGCCAATCTCACTTCTCCCAATTCTATCCAAAGTTATGGAAAAATGTGTCCACTCCCAATTAAGCGAGTTCTACACCAAGACAAATTTCCCTAGCCAATTCCAGTCTGGGTTTCGTCCCAAACACTCCACCGTAACTACCCTGCTAAAAGTTTGCAATGAAATCCAGTGTGGAATGGAACGGGGACAACTCACTGGTGCAGTATTCCTAGATTTTGCAAAGGCTTTTGACACAGTTGATCATGCTATCCTGCTTAACAAACTCCAGAGCTCTGGAATAGGGAAACATGCTTTAAACTGGTTTCAGTCCTACCTATCAGGAAGATCCCAACATGTGTCCATCTCAGGCTCTAACTCCAACCCCCTGGATATCACCTGTGGTGTCCCGCAAGGCTCTGTTCTGGGGCCCCTACTCTTCTCAGTGTTCATTAATGATCTTCCCACAGCTTGTAAGGAAGCCTCAATACACATGTATGCAGATGACACAATCCTGTATGCACACAGCCATAGCCTCTCTGACCTTCAACACATACTTCAGTCTGACTTTTTGAGACTCGAAAACTGGATTTCCCAAAACAAACTGTTTTTAAACACTGACAAGACTGTAACAATGGTATTTGGGACCAAGACTAAATTTGTAAAGCTTCCAGTGACTGAGCTCCTGATTAGAACCAACGCTAAAACCACCCTAACACCTGTCACTAGTTTTAAATACCTGGGCTTATGGTTTGACTCCCACTTAACATTCGGGATGCACATTGATACCCTGACAACCAAGACCTATGCCAAACTAGGGGTACTTTACAGGAACAAATCCTCCCTAAGTCTCCTGGTCAGAAAGCGTATTGCACAGCAGATGCTAATGCCAATTATTGACTATGGAGACATAGTATATGGCTCGGCTCCTCAAACCCACCTTAGCAAACTTGACACCCTCTACAATTCAATTTGTCGTTTTGTTCTCCAATGCAACTACAACACACATCACTGCGAAATGCTCAAAGAACTAGATTGGTCATCACTAGAGTCTAGGCGCAAAGTTCACCTTTCCTGTCTCACCCTCAAATACTTTCTGGGCAAGCTACCCAGCTACCTGAACAAGCTCCTCACCCCTACCACATGCAGTACCTATCACCTGAGATCAGACTCCAAAAGACTATTCATGGTCCCAAGACTCAACAAAGTATCCGGACGTTCCTCCTTCTCCTTCCGTGCACCCCAAAACTGGAACAACCTACCAGAGACTCTCATATCCACCACCAGCTTAAGTTCTTTCAAATCTAAGGCTGTCTCACACTTTAATCTGGTCTGTAACTGTTTCATACGCTCATAATATATATTTTCTTTAACTGTGCATGCAATGTCTTGTATATAAATGTATACCTTGTTCATTTATGTAACTGTATTTGTAACCATGTATTATTTGTTTTACTCTGTGCCCAGGACATACTTGAAAACGAGAGGTAACTCTCAATGTATTACTTCCTGGTAAAATATTTTATAAATAAATAAATATGAAGTATATATCCCATTCTGTGCTATTTGCCAAGAAGGTGTGAATTTAAAAGCCACTAATACAAATCCTACATTAATCAAAGACATTTTTCAAATGGTATAATTGTAAGGGACGTGGATAGGGGCTTCCCCATTACTGCAGCCTCTCCAGCAAACATTGTCAATGCACTGGTACTGTTATTTTAGATTATGGCAGGTAGGTTAATTCCCAACTAACCCATAAAATCATGTGAAGTATAGATTTTAATAATAATTTGAGTAATTTGCATTTGACTTCTTTTTCAGCAGCACACCTACATTAAAGATGACTGTGGAAGAAAAGCTGCCAATTGATGAACTGGAGTGTAAAATATGTTACCAGAAGTTCAACACTCATAGTCGTAAGGCCAAAATTTTGGATTGCCTTCACCGTGTATGTGCCAGATGTTTAACAAAGATACTTAATATAGGAGGTGGCTCCTCTTGCATTAGCTGTCCCTTCTGTCGCAATGAGACTGAACTGCAGGAGGACGAAGTTGCTGGACTTCCTGATGACACCAATATTATGACTAAGCTCACCGAGCAGGGTAAAAGACTCTGCAATGCAGACTGCAATGAGGTGGTTTTAACACCCCAAAATTTGGCTACTTCGAGTCCATCGCACGGCTCTTCAAACTGCTTAGTGATCACGATTATGGAAGTACAAAGAGACTCCACTCGGACACCAAGTCAAAATACGATTTCTGACTACTATGTAGAACATAGCCTCGACTCTGCTTCTGTAAGCTCACATGGTCAAATAGATCATGACCTTTTCTCTAAACTCTGCAACCATGTACCAAGAATACTAGTGTGGTTTCTTGGCTTTTTTTACTTTGGCTCACTCCCCCTTGGAATCTATTTGCTGGTAATTCAGAAAGTGACCCTTGGAATTGTGTGTGTTAGCCTTGTTCCCTCTAGTCTAACTGTATGCCTCGTGTATGGTTTCTGCCAATGTCTTTGCCAAGGAATGTGTGACTGTTCAAGAAGTTGACCAACACTGCTTCATCGAAATGAACATTTAGCGAAGTGCTGAATATTTTCACTGACTAATGGCATATTTATGACTTGTTTGCCAATCACAGCCTATTCTGGGTGAAGCCTTCAAGGTACTCCTTGTGAAATCATTCCAAAAGATATCACTGAATATGTATCTTTTTACACTGTGGTTGATCATTTATAACCGATGCTACAGAGTCTCTTACTTTGAGTTAAATGTCCATCAAAAGGAGTAATTTTGAAGTCTTAACACACATTTCGAGTGAAAGCCAATAGACTGTGGATTTTTTCTTTACTTTACTTATCACTAGTATGTATTGCTTAATGCTATTTTCCAGGTATTAACAATGAAGCAGTTCTAGATAAATCAAGATGAGGTAAGCTTTTTATTTCTTAAAAACATCTAAGCTAGAACTGTAGAAATACATGGTATAAAATGTAACGTTGTGAGACGGCATTCAGCTATGATCCAAATGTACTAAAATTATAGAGATGAACTATAAATTGTAATGCCTTAAAACAGCAAACCCGGCTGCTCGTTTCTTCACCCCACCCCACACAGTATTAGAAATTTGGGGTGACCCCAAGCTTAAAGTGGCACAGAACAACTCCAGGGACCTACCTGTTCCAGAGATACTTAGTTTCTCGGTGCCTGTTTCTCCTCCCCCTTTCAGGGTGATTCAAAATGGCCACCAAATTGCGTGCCAAAAGGAAGCCGCACCAGATGTAGTTGCAGCTTCCTATTTGATAGCCTGGGGTGCCATTTATAAAAAAAAATTTAAGTGCACAGGCACTGAAAACGGTAAGTGCCTCAGGAACCTGGGGGAAGTAGGGGGGTCCCTGGTGCTGATTGACAATATTTTCAGCTCCAGGAACCCCCCCAGTCCAAATACTCTAAAATGAAATGAGAAATGAAAAGTTACAACTACTGTAGATAACCCGATACCTCATATTGTGCTTATGTTATGAATGGGAGGGGGGAGGGGCGGGGGTGGAAGATTGCTGCGTTAAAGCTTAGCATCTTTAGTAAATATGACCCCATTGGTCTTCTATGTCTATCCCCCAATGGGGCAGATTTATAAACACAGAGCACATGCTTTATTTCTTCGCATACAGTATTGCTCTTGCAGTTATCGGTCATGTGCTATTTTGAGGTGAAATCGATCTACTTTTAATAAGGAATACAATAAAATTATCTATTCTTAAGATAAAACGTGTGTGATTACCAGTGTATGAACATAAGAACTGCCAATACTGGGTCACACCAAATGGTCCATCAAGTTCCCTGTCTCCATTATTTGCACATACTGGAAGCTCCTGGCTGATCGCAACAGCGCCTCACTCACACTCTGCATCCAGATGTGTCTATGCTGCTGGCATCAATTAATCAAGTATGCCCAGAGTAATGTTAACACTTTAACTGCCAGTGGGGCTAACAATGCAATTTTTGGCCAGGTCTTCTGGCAACAAAAAGTTTAAACCTTCCACCTATATTGTGAATACAAGTAAAATAAAACATCAGGCACACGTTCCTAACTCATATCACATGAAGTTGAAAAAATATAACCTTATAAAAGGTATGTTGCATCACTGGGCCAGAACATCTTGCAGCATGTTGCAGATCACTGAATAGATTAATAAGAATGAATTCACCGAAACATAGCAGCGATGTTCTTCACTCCTCACACACCAAATGAGCCAGGGTGAGGCGCTTTTACCCTCTATTATTACAGAGAACTGCACATAGTAATTGGCTAGGCATGAGTAACACCCCACGGGATCATGGTTTGTTAAGCAGCATGTTCATCATCTTTCAAAGATTATTTTGTATATTCACAAAAAGGCAAAATGGCATTGACCTAGCAAGGTTATACATCAGACTAATGGTATACAAAAAGTTAGTATCAACACAATAACTCATTATGCAGCGGTTAAAGTTGCTTTTAAATGGGACTAATTTGGACAAGGACCCAAATATTGAATATAAAAGGGCCCTTAGTTTGGTACAATTCGGTTTACTTCACTGCTTTTCCAAAGCCTCTCTCCAGCATTAAAGCATGAGATGATGAGATGACACAGATATTCAATTTCTCTGGGTATTTAAGTGGACTATGTATTAACATAAAGAAAAATGCGTTTTGACACACTGCACCATGTCTGGCTCATGGCTGTATCAAATCTAAGAGATGAATATCCAGTTTTGTTACCATCTGGCACAAATTGTTAGCCAGATAGTATTACAAACCTCAACCCTAGTAGGTTTACTAGCACAAAGACAAGGGAAAATGCTGCTATATTTCTATGTGTCTAAGGTGTGTTTGACCTTATTTGGACTCTATCGGACTTTCATATCTTCCACAAACAGAAGAGATAGAATTCCAGAGTTGTTTAGCAAGAACAGACAGTGGGACATTCTCAGCTTAGCTGGACAAATATAAATATAAAAAAATTCTTGGATATTTGGAGCAATTGTTATGCTCCAGAATTATATCATACTTTTGCTTTGAAGCCTGACCTGAGATTTTTTTATATGTGCTGTTCGATTCATTTTGCTTTTTAATGCACTATTTTCAACTCCAGTAAAATTAATTTTCAAACCCTGTTTACATTTACAGTACTGTTTAATTTCTGATAATATAAATGGCACAAACCGCTTCAAGTTTTTGGAGTATTTAGGGGGTCATTCATTAATCTCCGATAGCGGCAATCGGGGCACTTTCACATTGAAACTCCCATACACTTCAATGGGAATTTCCATGCAATAGTGCAGCAATTGGCATGATCGAACTCCTATTATGTAGTGGCTGTGTATGAGAATATGTGTATGAGAATATATATATATATATATATATATATATATATATATATATATATATATATATAAAAAATACATACATATAATACATACATATTTCTTTCTTTCATACATATGCCGTTTATCCCCAAATTTGCACCACTTTTGCGTGGAGACATATAGGCCAAAATATCAGGATTTCTATTTGTGCTCCTACAGTAGATATAGTGGGTGTCACTTTGCTTTTTAATACATCTCTTAAATGTTCATCTGCCATAGAGTGGTCTATTCAAACAAATAAACATGTATAAATAGACTCACACACAGCTGTTTGGTGTTGTCACTTAATTTCCAAGTTGATGTTTACACAACTGTCTCTCTTTTTCTTGCCTATTATATTATATCATCGTTGTAGAGGTAACAGTCATTAACTACATTCTTTGAGTATGGAGGAAAAGGCGATTAAATGTTCTTTTTGACAGGAAAAAAATAAATCTGTATTTAAAAAGGAAGGTATTTTGATAAAACAAGTCCTGAAGATTAGGCGTCTTTAATGAGTCCTTAGAATTTGTTTTCTTTACCAAGCCTATTTTCATGAACAAAGGTAAAAAATGCACTTAATGTATTTTACTTCTACAACGACGATATACGCCACGACGATGATATACGACGACTGATCATATAATTTCTAACAGACCGACAGTACTATGAAAAGCAATGTTCCTTCCAGCCAATACAGTCATATGTTTCCCACAGCTGAGCTGATCTAGATTAGCGCACTTCTCATAGTATACATGAAGGAGAGACCTGTGAGGTTTCAAAACAACTGTACACTATAATTACATCTATGAAGGACTCTCAAGCTGCTCCATTAAAAAGGTGTCAATTTTTTTACATCAACTTTGTACGATAAAAAAAAAAAAACCCCTTAAAGCTGCAGTTCAGTCAATATCCTGCATGTGTTTTTTTTTTAATAAATCAGTTCTGTAGTAAGAAAAAATACTTTTAGCATTTTCTGTTTTTAAAAAAACAACTTTGAAAGACCAATTTTCTTGTATTCTATTTTAACAGCCATTTGCTAAGGCACTGCCCCTTCATGTCCTGTCACAAGCCCTGGCACACCCCTTTGTCAGCCCTGCCCTCCCTCTAGCACATGTCAGTGCAGAATTGCTCATGAATATTCATGAGCTTCCACTGACAGACAAGCAGAATATAAACAGATCCCTTCACTAATTATGTCACCAAATTTCGACCTATCAATACATGGAGAACGAATTGACCTGCAGCTATACATTTCTTTAGGTAATTAGAGATTGCACACATAAAACTATTGAAGTAAAAAAAATAATAATAAAAAAAAAAAAAAAGACTGAACTGCAGCTTTAAGGATTTTAATGACATCTGTTCCTATTATTAAATACAAATATAAAGCCATTTAGTTTAGATTTCTACTACTAAATTCTAGAAAAATCAAGATTACCCATGCACACAAACAGTACTGCCATGAATAACTCAATCTCAAATTCCTGAGAAGCACCAAAATAAATTAAATAACTCCTGGAGGATCCAGCCGTGTGCTAATCTGCAATACGCTGCTCAACCCTCTTGCTGTGGGGAAAACACAAAGTGGTTAATTTCTGCCTCTCCGGTATTCTGGAAGATCGCTTATGTAAACATCTTTTTGAGACCAATTCATGGTTAACGTGCAATCACATACAATTATGTTATGTGGGCTGACAATTTCCATAGCAACGGTATCATGGGTCATATGCGTATTTTGCCCCAGATGCACAGTTAGGCAATTAAAAATGAGAGAAATCTCAATCTTTAGTCTTGGTAATTTTAGATTAATCATTTTAAAAGAAGAGTGGCTCAGAGACTAAAAACACGGACACTGAACTGATGACACAGAGTTTGAAGCAGGGGAACCTGGTTCAATTCCTGGTGTCGGTTCCTTGTGACCTTGTGCAAGTCACTTTATCTCCTCCGTACACTGTCAGCGCCATAGAATCATTTTTTTATCATTATAGAATACCTGTCGAATCATATATTCTATTTGCATTATTATAATACATAACAGTGCAGAATTCAGTAGGTACCTAATTAGAAATCAATGTGACAGGTCCCAATATCCCAAGTGTGCCAAGAAAATGTAGATATATTAAGTAAGTGATCAGAGCAAGGAGTGTAGACCAGGGGTAGCCAAACTCCAGTCCCCACCAACAAGTCAGGTTTTAAGGATATCCCTGCTTCAGCACAGGTAGCTCAATCAGTGACTCAGTCTTTGACTGAGCTACAGTACTGATTGAGCCACCTATGCTGAAGCATGGATATCCCCAATACCTGGCCTGTTGATAGCCTTTCAGGACTGGAGTTTTGGCACCCCTGGTGTAGACCTTACAACCCTATACTTTCTAACTTCAGCATACACTCCATGTCAGATGGAGATGCTCTGTGGGAATCCTGCTAAGTATCTGTATAATGTCATATGGTGTATGTATGAAAAGTACACAGCACTTTTAATAGACGTGTTAAATGGCTGATCCCTTTACTTTTTGAGACACCAGGACTGGAGCTAGAGTCGGCGCCACATGTCCCCTCCGGGTGATGGAGCAATCAGTAGTAGCAAAGCATGGCTGTGGGTAGCAGTAAGGATGTTGCGTGACAGAATCTTAGCAAGGAGATCGATATCAGATTTATGCTCATAAAAAGTAAAAAAAGAAACAATAAATCATCTTGATTTCAATGCTTATTTTGTATTACAGAAGTCATTTGCTTTTACTGTGGAATAATGAACGTCATTATTGCTGTAAACCAAAATTCACACCCTTTGTTGTACAAGCATAGAAGGATTTCTAAACCCTAAGTCTTTTCAGTACAAAAAAAGTCTCTAACAATACAAGTATAATTATTTTCAGTACAAAAAGATGGTTAACGGAGGGCTATGTTATTAGTATTTATTTAAGGCAGTGCTAGACAAAAATAACATTATCCTTCATAGGAGAGGTTACGTTCAATGTTTCATTTCCTGACGTATGTCTGAATTGTGTAAAAACCAACTGAATGGGTTTTTTCTTTTTTCTAATGTGCAGAATAAACCAGAAACTTAATCTATATTTCACTTTGGAATGAGACTTTTTCCCATGTCGCAAACCCAAATGCAATTTCACACCTCACCGGCACCTGAAATGGTTGGGAGTACTTCTGTGACAGAACAGGTAGCAGAGTATGGAAAGTTTGCATTGCTCATTCTAGGCTGAGATGAGGAATGAGAACCACGGCTAAAGTTACTGAAGTAGAGTGGGTGGTATGACAAAGACTTCCTGTTTTTGGCATTATAAACAACACGCCCCATACCATTTATAGACATTATTTTAACAAATCAGTCCTGCTACTTTGAGTTGCATGTTATATTGAATATTCAGTCCTAAATTATAGCTGTACGAGAGGCTGAATCCTACGTATATCCCTACAGATAGATTTTGGATTTCAAAGTGTAAGAATTTTCCTAATACTATTTCCATCATTCCCCAGAGCTCAGGGACACGGGAGAGCTAACAATTGTTGAATGACAAGTCCGTGAATTATAGAGAAATTCTCTCAATGGGCTTTCTCCCATAAAACACTGTTCTACACGTTAAATGGAAGCTTACCTTCACCTTCTCTTCTAGCCGCCCCAAACGTATATTTCCCTGCATCATCTTCTTTAAAACACCATGCTTTTCTGCTTCCAAACCTTTTGCCTTTGAAAAGAAAGTCAAAAATAATTTTAGACTATAAGAATATATTAATCCAAAATCAAAGAAACTTACCAAAACATTACAAATATGATGTAATTAAGCCACTGTAAAGATGTATTGATAACATTTATATATGTAGGTAAAACTGGCAATATGTAGTTGTAAATGATATAATTTAAATAGCACCACCTGAAAACCTGGTGAGTACACGTTAAAAATAAGGAATATTATATTACTTTTCAAACCATTGCAACGTAGTAACACATGAATAATTAGACACCCCAAGGTTATTATTTGAAAAAGGGCCAAGGAACACAAAATCAATGCACTGACATTTCAAAAGGTGAATAATATACATTGTTGCTATGAAGAGAATAATTTAATTTTGTGTTTCAACACAAAAGTTTAATCTAAAAAAGGACTAGATCATTATACTTGAATGGCTGCAAAATAACACGCATTCAGTTCAGTGACATTAAAAGGGAAATTTGCTTTGATGTTCAAGTCTAAATGTCATAGTGACTTAAGTCAAATGCAAAGTAAATAATTAATGTATCAATATTTCCCTTCTAAATATCGCTTTATTAAGGTTTGCCTCAAAAGCAATTTATACGCAAATAATTGCACCGTTTAAGTATATTAATTAGCATGGAAGTGAAATACACTAGAGATGGGGTGCGCAAACTGAGGGGCGCAACAGGTACGTGCGGCGCTTACAGAGGCCCCGCGCTGTTCCCCACAACATTTAAAATAAATGCCGGGGAGCACGCTAGGCCTCTAACTCTCTCTTACCTGCTCTCTGGCAACGTGTCGCCATGTGATGCCCCGGGGTCAAATGGCAAAGCGTTGCCATGGCAACCCGGTGTCAAATGATGTCGTATGACGCCGCCCATGCCAGAGAGCAAGTGGGGGGGTGGGGGGTGCAGGGGCCAGAGCAGGCAGGGGGGCGCAAATAGGAAAGTTTGCGCACCCCTGCACTAGAGCAGGGGTGGCAACTACAGTTCTCCAGGGCCACCAAACATTTCAGATTTTAAGGATATCCCTGCTTCAGCACATGTGGCTCTATCAGTCCCAACCTCAGTACAAGTGGCTCAATCAGTGGCTCAGTCTTTGACTGCACCACTGATTGTGCCACCTGTGCTGAAGCAGGGATATCATTCAAACCTGACCTATTGGTGGCCCAAGAGGACTGGAGTTGCCCACCTCTGCACTAGAGTCAAGATGTGAACGGGAACCTCTGCAAAAGTAAAGACACGATAAAGTAATGCAATAATTCAGAAACACTGGCTAAGGTTATATCTTGTTGAAATACAATTTCTCATCCAACCTATGTAAGCCACATCATCCTATTATTGTCTGCCTTGTCTATATAAAAGAGAAACAATCTGGCACACAGCACGCACCATACTATCACGCGTGTGCATGTATTTGTTACAGTAATTACAGCACATGCAGCATGACCACCAGGGCTGGAGCAGCGGCTCAGTGAGTAAAACACATGGACTCAGAGCAATGACACAGTGCAGGGGAACCTGGTTCAAATCAGCTCCTTGTGAGCTTGGGCAAGTCACTATCTCCCTGTGCCTCCGGCACCAAAATCAGATTGTAAGCTCACCTGGGCAGGGACCTGTGCCTGTAACATTCCTGTGTGCTGCGTACCACGTGCTATACTGTAATTGGCACACTTTGAGTCTGATTGAGAGAAAAGCGCTATATGAGATCAAATTAGTATTATTTATTAATGATAAGCCTATAACATGGCCCATATACATTGCTTATGTTGTCTTTTTCTATTTCCCATCCACTGTAGTATTTCTATTTAATGTTCTGCAGACTTTTTCACTATTGCAAAAGAAGAGCAAAGATCACCATAAATCGTTCACGGTTTTACTAGTCATGTTAGTATGAGGCATAACTAAGGGTAAGCACGTTTTAACGTTATTAGACGGTAAAACTAGTGGTTTTACCATCCAGAAATTGTATTGTGTGGATTTGATGTTCTCAAGATTTCCATAGGGAGCATCTTTTAGCTGCTAGGTAACCTTAAAATAGATATCAAAGCACAAAACATCAAAGCAAATACACTTTTCAGCAAATAACGTCACTGCGAATAGATGTGGCTCTCGGCAGAGAATTGCTGCTTTCCATCTGTAATGCCAGATTCTATTAAGCATGTTAGGTTCTGTAATCTATCAAGAGCACAGCCTGTAACATTTCCCTTTCCTACCGCCACAAATACATTGCATGAGAATATCTTGTCTTCACAAAATAGGGGGGGGGGGGATGTATTCTATTTTACACGTTGTCCATTTAATATCTGGTGCAGCGTTTACATGCTATCAGCTTGTCTGAGACTTTAAACATCAATATTGTTTTAAATATGTTTCCAATCGGTTACTATAGAACCCAACATTTTGGGAGGCCATTGTAATTTGTGCCTTAATTGTAGATTTGTTTGTTTGTGATACCTTATTATGGGACCAACAAGCGAGTTCATTATTGTAAAAGTTTGGACAAAGTTTTTGAAACTCCATAGGTCTCTTTGTGTGCAGTGTGAAGAAAGGACCTGTAAAGTTTTGATAATTATGTACACACCTTGAGTACTCTTTTGTTAATCCATTATTAGGTATCATAACCGATGATGAATCTGCACTACCGCAGACTCCCAAGCTACTAGAACTTTGCACTGTTTTGATTGTAATTTTAGTTTGCTGTGCTCCTGAAATTAACATAAATTGCTGAAATGCTTTAAACAGCCATTAGTAGTTAAATTATATTAACAATAAGAATCTATAGGAATATCTGTCTGATGTGTAAGTCCTTTTGGAACTCGAATTTTATGTTATTAGTTCCTGTATGTAGCCACATTATTGTCACTCACATAAGTTACGGGCCTGCTAATTTGGCAATTTTAAAATTGCATGTATGTACAACTCTGAAATGTCTTAATCTGTGGCATCAGCTTTAAAAATTAGTTGTTTTTTTTTGGTGCACACAAATGGGCTGTGCGAGGCATACAGATGTTAATGGTGATATGTACTAACAAAAAAAGTTCCATGCTCCCCCCTCCCCAAAAAAAGTATTAAGTGCATCTAAACAAATTGCAAAAGTAATGATGACATGATTAGCCGAACACAAGAGGACAATAGTTATCTAAAGTAACAAGTTTCCAAGACCCCTTGGGGGAGAAAGAACGATCAATTTTTTCCTGACTTAACCTTTCTGAGAAAGCAAATTACATAGTTGTGATGTTTTTATTTGTCCTGCACGGCACAAAAGAAACGAGAGAATAGAAAAAGGAACATGCAACAACAATTTAAAGATAATACTAATTCAATAGGGGCAAGTGTCTAAGTTGGAAAACCCCTAAGCTACCCCATAAGGATACTGAAACCAGGACAAAGAAGACTATACACCAGTAGAAGTAACACAATTATACATTAGAATGAAAATACAGTACAAAATGGTGCAATATAGAAAAATATTAGAGCCACAAGGCAAATATCATTATACAATTGAGAAAAATATTAGAAACAGAGATGCAACATACCCTTGGGGTGGGGACCGGGCAGAACATTTCAGGGTACATGACACAAACAAAAAAATGCAATTGGTTAAATCCTTACAAGGTAAATTAAGTGATCCCGTTCCTCAGCAATGCTCTCTGACAAAGTTATCAGGTTGGCTAAATACTGATGAGCTGCAACTTCCTTTTCCATGGCGTCTTCAACTTGTTGCTTCAGCAGGCCAATCTTTTTCTGAGACTTTCTGCAAAAAAAAAATGTGTATCGGTGTATCAGTTTACACGTGTGGATCATATTAGCAGTAAACACCCTCTATGCCCATTTAGGTAACGAAAAGAAAGACCTACAAAAGCACGAGCAGCATGGTGGCGTGGTTCACACCGGGACATTGCATTAGAGATGTTAGGATGTGTCCACTTGCCATGTACAAAATATTTTAAAATCTCCCCAAAAATATTAGCTCAATAACTGTCTCAAGTTAAAAAATAATAGTTATAGAGACAACATGATTAATAAGGAGATTAAGTCTATTTGTCTTTCTGCAATTAAATATACTAAAACAGCACACTTGCTAGTAGAATATCCAATTAGGAAAAAGTGGCGGAGCACTGTGAGAACAAGTGAATAAGAAGGGGGGCCTACAAACCTTGAATAGGTTAAAAAATACTTTTTTTGATCCGGCAACATCAGGAGAAAAAAAGATGTAACACTCGGACGCGTTTCGCGCTACTGCGCTTTGTCAACGAAGCGTGAAACGCGTCCGAGGGTTACATCTTTTTTAATAAAGGTATTTTTTAACCTATTCAAGGTTCGTGGGCCCCCTTTCTTATTCACTTGTTCTCACAGTGCTCCGCCACTTTTTCCTATTTGGATATTCTACTAGCAAGTTTCTTCAGCGTGATGCACGTGGATCAACAGGACTGTTCAGAGTGTACCGGTCGTGAGTAATCCTGTACTCTTTTCTGACTTGGGAGATCATGTGTATTAAGTGTGTGTCGCTCTAGGGAGTCATTCCAGGCACTTGGATAAAACAGATTGTTCATATACAGACTTCATTGTCCATACTCCTCATCTATGAGCTTATTCATATACACAAACACATTGGTATACACTCTGGCTTATATGGTCCTTCTTTTAATACAAGTGACTTATCATCTTATGGTATTCATGGAGTTTGAGCACTGACACAAAGAAGACTGGTTTCTTACCACTATTGCTAAACAGCACACTTGTTTATAGACTTGGTAATGGTGAAAACCCACCAAAAATGTACTTTTGAGCTAAACATACACACACACACACACACACACACACACACACACACACACACACACACACACACTAAACAAAACGAGTGGCGAATTATAAGTTCTAGCCTATTAAAAAGAAAAACAGCACAGAATCTACTGATTTAGTGTTTAGCATAAATTTTAAGGATTACTGATGTATCAGAGACATTTTATTGGTATTAACAGGTATTCTCTTTCCCAGAATCCTCTGCGTGTTTCTCCTCGCTGTTTATAGGCCCTCCTACCCAAATAAGGCCAGTGATATCAGACTGGAATGAAAGCTTTATCTGATTTGATCTGCCATGTTGTTCTATCCCAGTCAGCAAGGATTTTCAGAGAAACGGACTGCCAAATAAAAATACATTTAAGAGGGAGCTACGTGAATGTGGAGGGAAAAGGTAAGCAATCTCTAAGGGAGGCATTTCTTGGGTATAAAGGTGCCATTTAATGTAATAGCCATATAAGGCCAATGAAATAGTTTTTCTTGCATAGAGACGAGTTAATCACTTGCATTCTGAGCTTAACACTTGTTTATAGATAGCAGCCAACATTTTCTCCAATACAAGGGTAAGCAAAGAAGGGTGGGGGGCCGCGTTCGTCCTCTCTTCCATGAAGTAACAAAGGAGGGAGAGGGAGTAGGGGGTATGAGACCTCTTATTGGACCAACAAGTAGTTTATATGTTCACGCTTTCCAACCTCCCAGGGTCAGCGTTGCCCGATGAAGGACCTGAGAGGTTGGAAAGCGTGTAACGTATCAACTACTTGTTGGTCCAATAAAAGGCATCATACCCGCTCCTCCCTCTCCCTCCTTTGCATCTACTTCAATACAATACAGATAAGTAAAGCAAGTTAGGTTTATAACACAGATTGCATGCACACATTTATAAAAACAATGACAAAGCCTCAAGTCAAAAACAAACCTATTAGATTTTTTCACCATTTCCACTTCAGCTTCCAGGGTCTTGTTGTCTGCTATTAAGTCATTTCTCTCTAGAAGAAGGCTCTTCTTTTGGGCTTGTAGAGCTGCCATCCTGTCCATCATATCCTCTACTTCAGTCTTCCTTTTATTTCGCTCTTGTTGAAGTTGACTACAGGAAACAGAAAATGAGCATATGAAACATTCATCTATTTTATTTGTGAGACAGAAATGACATATTTTCCCACGCGAGATTACATTTTGTGCTCAATTTAAAGCATTAAAATGCAGAATAGCAAAGAAACGACCATACTTAATTACCATTAGAACAAACGTTTACTTTGTTTAAACATTTGTGTAACTGTTCTCTTTAAAGAACCCACAAGTATTGCATTTTTGAAGATCCTTATATAAGGCAAAGATAAAATTTCTAGGAATACAGCTAGAGAAGATGAACCATGCATCTAATTAGACATCATGGCCTTAAGGTTGGCACAGCGTTAATAATTAAGTATGGGCACCTACCCAAAAGCAAATCAATAGCTGGCAGTGTAGTAACTGCATATTTTATTAGTACAAACTAGAGGTCATGCTAAACAATAGGAGATCTAACAATGTCATTGTGTAGCAGTTGTAGTTTTGTTATTGAATGAGGAATCTACACAGTTGTATATATCTTGACTGGGCACAAACAGAGAATGGGTCACCCACCCCATCATATTTCTGTTTAACTCCAAGCAGGTTAATAATGGAGGTGCTGCGACTAGCAAATGGGGGAAATAATTTGAATGGATTTCAATTTGAATTATGCTGAATAAGGTCTCCTTTTTTCAGCCAGAATGGAGATATTTAATTTTCTCCAGTGCCAGACATCAAAACATTACCCTGTGGGAGGCACAGTGTTAGTGGAGTGAGCCGCGACGGCTGTGTAACAGCAGGATAAATCCTATTGGGAACTACGTGAAAAGATTGTGAAACATTGTAAAAAAAAGAAAGGAAAAAAAAGGAAATTAAAACATCTAATATATGGATTTTGTTTGACCGACAGTCCTTACATTCAGTAACAAACACATAAATATTTTTGCCTAGTTAAAAAAAAAAAATTATGTTCATTTTGTCACATTATACCATGTAAATAAAAAACATATAAAACAATGATTGTGCAGTATTGTGATTATATATAGACTTGATGTGAATCTTGGCTCTGGGGGAGAACCTACTTACAGCAACAATAAAGGAAATTCGCTTTTGTCTGACTCAGTCAGATAGGAAGGGAGTGTTGAAATTTCTTTTAGGTGTACTTTATCCCCACTCGGTCATCACACAGGTAGTATAATCCAGAGATGATAATACTCGAGTCCCAATACGGTATATGTGGACAGAAAGCAGAAACAGCCCGATGGTGCAGGTTGCAAAAAATAGGGTTTATATACGGTAGGAGTTTAAGACATGTACTCACACTTTGTATAATAGAACCATGTACATAAAGGTATCTTTAGCGCTCGATATTCGCGCCCACTGTAGTGTTGTCTCCCCGTCCTCCTCTATCTCCAGTCGTGCCGCCGGCAATAGCGTCTGACGTCACTTCCCTCTCGCGTCTATCCGCATCCAGTGGAGGTAGACTGTGACGCGCTGGGAGAGGATCCGCGGGAGAATTCAAACGTCTGGAGTCTTCTCTTCAAAGCAGCTGCAGCTTGATGAGTTGGCTCTACGCGTTTCGCTGTGGCATACAGCTTCGTCAGGAGCGTCATGACGTATTGTGTGGGCGTCATATATTTATACGATATTAACTAATTGGCTTCTCATTGTCAATCTCATTGAGCTCGTTAGTACATAAATTAACCCACAGGTTTGCCTTTACATAGGCACAAAAGTCTCTGTGGTCCAAAACATAAACTCACTATCATGCTATAATTTATAGTTCAAATACACATGGTACAATCTTTAATAACATTCATAATAAAAAATTCTTATACATATAGTTAGGATAATTATTTAAAAGTTCTGATTTTCCTGGAAGGTTTGAGAAGTATCCTGTTGGGTAACATCTTTTATTTCACTTTTCATAGCACTGATTATTTAAAAGGATATTGTGGCGCCTAGGCAAGTCATTTAAGTACATTTTGTCACATTGCCACAGCGTTAAACTGCTCTATTTTAAAAAAAATATTATTTATAGGATAGATAAGTGGAGGGACAAAATAGGATATCTGCACGACATGCCTGATAATAATCTGTTCATTTCGATGTATGTGTAATGTATTTTAAAGTAAAATTAATGTAACAGCGTTTCTTATTGCCATTGGAATTTAAATGCCAGTCACGGTGACCATGTGCCAACATATGTTTGTGCAACAGCTCGGGTATGGAGTAGCTTCAGCCCCACTAGAATATAAGGGAGCCGAGACCAGAGACTACAAATAGTCATTTATTTGCACCAAATGTGAAAAAAGTCTTAGTGATGTTATTACTCGTACACACCATTCTGTACACAACAGATGTGTATGTAGAAGATAAATGAGATTGGCATCGCCATAAAACAAACAACTATGACGATCTCACATGTGAGAAGTTATACTGTAACTACCCCAAAGCATCTCAAACTCTCCACAGTCAATATAACTTATAACTTTCACAGCTCTGCTTTACAAGAACAACGCGTTTGCATGAAATTCATCAAGATTATATATTTTTTCTAAAGTAAAAGATGTTGTTACTTGCATGTTGCCCTTGAATGTAATGAATCACTGAACAAAATCAAATCAATAGTGATTCTCCAGGATCTTGTAACTTATTGAGAGAGGATGTTCACTATGTTTATTGTAGGTTTGCAAATAATCTTGTAGGTCTGTGTATATTACACTTAAAACAGACCTGAAATGACCACCAATAGCTAATATTGCTCTTAAAGCTGCAGACCAAGCAATATCCTACATGTATTTTTTTTAACATATCAGTTATGTACTATGAGTAAATACATGTAGCATAAAAAAAAAAAATATTCCATGACATTTTTAATGTATTAGTGTTACAAGCATCATTTGTTTCTATAGCAACCATTTACAAAGTCACATCCCCTTCCTCTTCTGAAACAGGCTCTGGCACACACCTTTTTGAGCCTTGCCCTCTCTCTAGCAGTGCACCAATTGTATTTAGTGACTACCTGGTCACATGATCTTCCCCACAGAACTTTGCATCTTTGGTCCTTTTCTGCTGCACTGACAGACATTTAGTGAAAACCCCAAGCCGAATCTTCGCCGATCGATCACAGGAGAACGGATCGATCTGCAACTTAGCTAATTACCTATTATGGTGTGGATTATATTGATGCACAAAGTAAAGGGGAAAAAATGTACAAAAAAAAATATATGTCAGCTTGGACTGCTACTTTTAAAGACAAGTGAATATCAAAGACAAAGAAAGTTGGACCATGGATGAATATGATAATACAGACTTCCACTATTCTGTTCGCTGATTCAAACTCAGAGTAGAAGTGTATACGTTCCCAGAAACATTGTGGTGTTCAGTCTATCATTTCAAATTAGAATCTAGCTTGTTTATTAATTCGTTTTTGATTTAGAGCACTATTATTGGGACAATTCTGCACAATAATGTAAGTGTTATTAGCCTATTTACTAGTGAAGGGCACAGAAACACTGCAGATTGTAAAAACCAACTGTAGATTACTTAATGGAATGGAAGATTATAATATGCTGACAGGCATCTTAATTGTAACGTAAATATGAAGTATGTTAGTTCTCAGTGGAGTCAATACAATTATTTTTAGACTTCAATTAAAAGTACAATGTCTTATCTACTACAATAAAGAAATATGCACTTAGTAGATTTGATCAGAAACATGTTTGATGTTTGTGTAGGAAAATGAATGCATCTTTAGCAGGATGACTGATGAGACAAAGCACAGGAAAATGGTTACGTGTTGTAGATGCAGAAGAGGCAATTTTAAGCACCAGGCCATTATGGTCAAATGCAAACAGACATTGTAGCTCAAATCATTTCTAATCTTAACCTTTCATCTCTGTCAATGGGGTGAGCTATTTCATACATAAACGTGAAGCAGTAGAATGTTGATTGAGACATTACCGATCATTACCCAGAATGAGGAACCATACCTTTTTAATTCATTCACCATAGCAACGTGCTCTTCCACCGCTACTCTGCCATCCATGTTGGCTTTTAGCTCATCATATTTCGAGCGTAAAGCTTCCTGCTGTTTCTGAATTTCTAGCAGTTCTTCCTGTTTGGCTTCTAAACCCATTAGCTGTTTTGTTAATCGGGAAACTATGAACAAGGAGAAGGTTTATGTTAACCTATTACAATGAATGTGCCACACATAACAAAGTCACTTCTCCCTTTTACTCTTATAATGAATGTGCCACACATAACAAAGTCACTTCTCCCTTTTACTCTTATAATGAATGTGCCACACATAACAAAGTCACTTCTCCCTTTTACTCTTATAATGAATGTGCCACACATAACAAAGTCACTTCTCCCTTTTACTCTTATAATGAATGTGCCACACATAACAAAGTCACTTCTCCCTTTTACTCTTATAATGAATGTGCCACACATAACAAAGTCACTTCTCCCTTTTACTCTTATAATGAATGTGCCACACATAACAAAGTCACTTCTCCCTTTTACTCTTATAATGAATGTGCCACACATAACAAAGTCACTTCTCCCTTTTACTCTTATAATGAATGTGCCACACATAACAAAGTCACTTCTCCCTTTTACTCTTATAATGAATGTGCCACACATAACAAAGTCACTTCTCCCTTTTACTCTTATAATGAATGTGCCACACATAACAAAGTCACTTCTCCCTTTTACTCTTATAATGAATGTGCCACACATAACAAAGTCACTTCTCCCTTTTACTCTTATAATGAATGTGCCACACATAACAAAGTCACTTCTCCCTTTTACTCTTATAATGAATGTGCCACACATAACAAAGTCACTTCTCCCTTTTACTCTTATAATGAATGTGCCACACATAACAAAGTCACTTCTCCCTTTTACTCTTATAATGAATGTGCCACACATAACAAAGTCACTTCTCCCTTTTACTCTTATAATGAATGTGCCACACATAACAAAGTCACTTCTCCCTTTTACTCTTATAATGAATGTGCCACACATAACAAAGTCACTTCTCCCTTTTACTCTTATAATGAATGTGCCACACATAACAAAGTCACTTCTCCCTTTTACTCTTATAATGAATGTGCCACACATAACAAAGTCACTTCTCCCTTTTACTCTTATAATGAATGTGCCACACATAACAAAGTCACTTCTCCCTTTTACTCTTATAATGAATGTGCCACACATAACAAAGTCACTTCTCCCTTTTACTCTTATAATGAATGTGCCACACATAACAAAGTCACTTCTCCCTTTTACTCTTATAATGAATGTGCCACACATAACAAAGTCACTTCTCCCTTTTACTCTTATAATGAATGTGCCACACATAACAAAGTCACTTCTCCCTTTTACTCTTATAATGAATGTGCCACACATAACAAAGTCACTTCTCCCTTTTACTCTTATAATGAATGTGCCACACATAACAAAGTCACTTCTCCCTTTTACTCTTATAATGAATGTGCCACACATAACAAAGTCACTTCTCCCTTTTACTCTTATAATGAATGTGCCACACATAACAAAGTCACTTCTCCCTTTTACTATTACAATGAATGTGCCACACATAACAAAGTCACTTCTCCCTTTTACTCTTATAATGAATGTGCCACACATAACAAAGTCACTTCTCCCTTTTACTCTTATAATGAATGTGCCACACATAACAAAGTCACTTCTCCCTTTTACTCTTATAATGAATGTGCCACACATAACAAAGTCACTTCTCCCTTTTACTCTTATAATGAATGTGCCACACATAACAAAGTCACTTATCCCTTTTACTCTTATAATGAATGTGCCACACATAACAAAGTCACTTCTCCCTTTTACTATTACAATGAATGTGCCACACATAACAAAGTCACTTCTCCCTTTTACTCTTATAATGAATGTGCCACACATAACAAAGTCACTTCTCCCTTTTACTCTTATAATGAATGTGCCACACATAACAAAGTCACTTCTCCCTTTTACTCTTATAATGAATGTGCCACACATAACAAAGTCACTTGTCCCTTTTACTCTTATAATGAATGTGCCACACATAACAAAGACACTTCTCCCTTTTACTCTTATAATGAATTTGAAATCAGTAGCACGGTGGTAATGCAGCAGACATGTGCAATATTCTGTTGCTAAAACAGTGCACTTGTGTCCTAGCAATTGTAATACACAAGAATCAAATAAAGAGAGATATAGGGGTTTATTCACTACAGCCCAGCAGCTTTTTAATGCATGTTATTTGCCACTCGGTTGCATTATTCGGAGATTTACAGAACCTGATTAACGCTTAGAGAGAGCAGTCCATTTTTACAGCATCGGCATTCATGGCATACCAAGAAAAATAACATTACGATAAACTTGTTGTTGCACAGGTAAGTAATTTCTATCAAAAATATTTCTTTTATTATGTGTAGCAGTCGTAATAACATTTAAGGGTCTATATAACGAGCGGGCACTGGTAACATCTAGAACAGGAGCGGCCAACTCCGGTCCACAAGGGCCACCAACAAGTCAGGTTTTATGGATATCCCAGCTTCAGCACAGGTGGCTCAATCAGTGGCTCAGTCGATTGAGCCACCTGTGCTGAAGCAGGGATATCCGTAAAACCTGACCTGTTGATGGCACTTGAAGACTGGAGTTGGCCGCTCCTGATCTAGCATGTCAGTAATTTACAATTCTCAAGTATCTTCATAAAATGCAGAATCTTTTCCCCCTAACTTTGACACACATGGCTTGATAGCCGGAGCTTATGCCGGGTGTGGCCTGAAGGTTTTATTGAAGGTGCACATAAAGATTAACAGAATCTGATACATAGAATCATAAATCAGGCGATAAGCAACAACTTCCTTTAGATTTCCTATTTCACAATAACTTATAGTTCATTGGATACAAGTTGCCAAGTCTAAGTATGTTGATGGTATTTGTTGAAATATAATATATATCACAGATTTTAGTCACCTTCCTGAACATGGCGATGGTGCCCGTCTTTCCCTTTTTCATGTTGTACCTCGAACTGTTTCATCAAGACTTGGTTTTCTTCCAAGACGAGCTTTGCTTGAGTTTGCATTAACTGCCTGTTAATGTCAAAGAGAAAAAAAAAATCATAATAATTTCATTAAATCCCAAAGCATTTAGTCAGATTATAGAGGAAATGGTTTATGTTCAACTCCATCAATAACTCTCATGTCACACCTTGTTGACTTCTAAGATGTTCTCAGAGAGCACAAGCTTACTTGAATTTTCACAGCTGAGAAGCAGATTGAAAAAACATGCAATTATAATCTGAGATGTTTTGGGAGTGGATTTAAAATGCATTCCTGTCTCGGCAGTTCAATGATTTATTTATAAAATGTGTTACCAGGAAGTAATACAGTGAGAGTTACCTCTCGTTTTCAAGTATGTCCTGGGCATGGAGTTATGATGACAAATAATACATGGTTACAAATACATAGTTACATAAGTGAACAGGGTATACATTATATACAAGACATTGCATGCACAGTTAAAGATAATATATTATAGGCATATGTAACAGTTACAGACTAGATTAAAATGCGAGATAACTTTAGATGTCAAAGAATTTAGACTGGTGGTGGCTGCGAGAGTCTCCGGTAGATTGTTCCAGTGAAAACAAGCGGACTGCTTTACGGAACTTCATTTCATCACTCAACTACAACTATTGTAGCGTCTTCTAAAAATGCTGGTTGATAAAAACCTACAATTCTTGCTATTCTGCCGTATAGAATAAAACCTTTAAACGAAACAATAATCTGAATTTTAACGCGGCGCAAAACAACGTAAACAAAATGATCTTATTAGAACATTACCAATATCCTCATCTTTTTGAAGCCAAGAAACAGCTCTAGGTCTCAGAATGGCCAGTTTTTCTCGACTTTATTAAGATACCCAAACTTTTTATATGCATATCATATTATTGTATTTTAAGTCTACCAATGTGAGTACATAGTAAACAATGTGTATTTATGTAGGCTGACATTTTTCTCTTTGCATACAAATACTGCTTTTAAAAGCAACAATCCCACCATTTTAGTATTTTTTCCTGTAATCTTCCATGTAAATTGTTCTTACCCCTCATGAACACTAATTTTTTATTTGTTTACCTCGTTGAGGGGTTTACTATAACTCCGTAGTTTCTTTCCCAACAATGATCCTTTAACCTTGAAATAACTAATCCAATATAATCTGAATATTTTTGCACAATGAACTATACGGTTACACAAAATGTTCCTCACATTTCACTGCCTTTTTGTTGACCGTCTTCCTTTGCCCTCACTCTGATTTATCCTGGCTTGGCTAAATCCCTGTCAGATTCTCATTCCACCGATTTTGGAATAGCTACAATGTACAAGTAAGCCTCTATCATTACAGCACCAGTACAGAACTAACACATTGGTTGCAACCAGGGCTTTTTTTGTGACGTACCGTGTACCGGCAACTTTTTTCCTGACTGCCTCTTAACTTCTCTTCCTGCTCCTCACCTCCGGCAGCTTCTCCTTGTAACGACGCTTCGCTATGACAATGCGGCATCAAATGACGCTGCAACATCACATGGTGATGCGTTGCCATGACAACGTGATGCTGCGACGTTATGTGATGCCACGATAATGCGACGAAGCTAGAGCAGATGAGGAGCAGAAGGTAAGAAGCCCGAGCTTTCCCCGGGTACCGGCACTGTTTGGAACACTGCAGAAGGTTCCTGCTGGGCAAACTTGTTTAAGCTTAGCTGTGATTTCTACACCTAATAATATGCATAAGAATTACCATTCTTTAGTCGTTATGTGTTTGTTTTCTTCCAGTTGCTGGTGCAATTGCTCATTCTCCACTATCACTTCTTTAACACGTGTCTTAAAATGTTTCATTTCCTCCTAAGACCAGGACAGAAACAATCAATCATACAATGATATATTCATAAGAGTTAGACAATTAATGCCAGTCTATCAAATTTCACAGTAACCTTAATCATCCATACATGAATGCATAAATATATATACACACACACAATTAATAATAATAAGTAATAATAATAGCATACTAATTTTACGTAGCACTTTACAGAGACATTTTGCAGACACAGGTCCCTGCCCCGTGGAGATTACAATCCATGTTTTTGGTGCCTGAGGCACAGGGAGATAGTGTGACTTGTCCAAGGTCACAAGGAGCCGACAGCAAGTGCCAGTCAGTGTCTTTACTCACTGAGCCGCTGCTTCTCCCAGGCTCCCCTGCTTCACACTCAGTGCCAGTCAGTGTCTTTACTCACTGAGCCGCTCCTTCTCCCAGGTTCCCCTGCTTCACACTCAGTGCCAGTCAGTGTCTTTACTCACTGAGCCGCTCCTTCTCCCAGGTTCCCCTGCTTCACACTCAGTGCCAGTCAGTGTCTTTACTCACTGAGCCGCTCCTTCTCCCAGGTTCCCCTGCTTCACACTCAGTGCCAGTCAGTGTCTTTACTCACTGAGCCGCTCCTTCTCCCAGGCTCCCCTGCTTCACACTCAGTGCCAGTCAGTGTCTTTACTCACTGAGCCGCTCCTTCTCCCAGGTTCCCCTGCTTCACACTCCGTGCCAGTCAGTGTCTTTACTCACTGAGCCGCTCCTTCTCACAGGCTCCCCTGCTTCACACTCAGTGCCAGTCAGTGTCTTTACTCACTGAGCCACTCCTCCCAATTGTAGTGTATACAATAATGTAAAGTGCATGAAAAGAAACGTTTTGTTCAACAATAACAAACATGCTTTATGTGCACTGTAGTTTGCATAATAGTCACTTGCGCATAAATGTTCTTAGAAATCAATGTAATGGTGGCTGTGTTGTGGAGGGCAAAATACAGTTGATTGCTTTTCCTGAAGTAGCATAATAGTCAAAATCTGAACACAAAAATTAAGTATTCAAGTTCCGAATTCATTGTTCCATCTGTAAAATCTGAACTTTAGACACCTATAAATGGATCTTCATATCTTGGCATTTAAATCCAAGATATACTAATTTATGAAATGCCCCTTAACACCAACCAATCTGAATAATGCCACTACAGCTTTGCACTTTAATCACACAATCTCTTCTGCCATAGCTCTTGAACACCTGAAATTCAAATGACTTTGTGATTATATTAAATCATATCATGCCATATGCATAATAATACAAATGTGGTCTCCGTCATGACTTTGCAGATCATGAACATTTAACATTTCTCTGAATATCTCAGTAGCGATGTCAACGAGCACAAATACGAACGTAAACAACTGCAGCCAATATTAAACTAGTTCACTTTTTCAAGAATAAATCAACAAGATTTGGATCAATAAGTAAGTATAGATATAGGATAAAGTATCTGTTGTCTAAGTTTAGCATAGGTTGAACTTGATGGACGTAACGTCTTTTTTCAACCTCATCTACTATGTAACAATTGTAGGTAGAAAAATTAATATTATATATTTGAATAATGATGCAACATTCTATTAGCTAATGAAAACATTTGCATTATTTTGCAGGGTGATGTAACTGTTATTGGCTATACTTCAGGCAGCCCACCTTAGGGGCTGGTAGTGGAAGTTGGGCCCAAAACCTGCAGGGCCTAACTTCTCCCTTTGGACACCCTCTGCAACCGGGACAGATGCGCAACCCCCCCCCCCCCCTCCCTTTGGCAGGTAATTCAGCCGGCATAGATAGCTACAATATGTAGACATGTTATTGTACTTGAAAGCTTGCCATAATAAAATCCTGTGGGGTGTTACAAGTTTATTTATAACACTAACATTTATGCATATTACAGACCAAAATTTAATAGGAGATTAAATCAACTGCAATTAGTAGGGTATTGGATCACTTGCAGGTTACGATGCATTTTAATATACTGTCAAAATATAAAGATGTATGTAGCAATAGATTTTAAAGTGGCAATTCAAGCCCCTTTTTTCCCCCCTTCATTTGTTTAATACAGGATTGAAGCAGGGGGTCCCCAGACCGGAACCGCATTAATTTCAGCTCTGGGGACACCCTGCTTCTGGAGGTACTTACCTCCAAAGAGGGTGCCGGTATATGCAGTTTTCATCTTGCTCATCATATGGGCCAATAGGAAGCCGAGCCTGATGAAGTCACAGATTCCAATTGGCCTGCAGGGCCCGAGAGCTTTGAAAAGCGGACATATAGTAAACTCTAGAGTGGCTTCTGGCACCCCTTACAGAGGTAAGTACCCAGAGCTGAAATTAATGTGGTTCAGCTCCGGAGACCCCTGCTTCAATTCTGGATTGCTTCTTTAAGGCATATATGTTTCACATCTGTCTAAACAGACTTATAATAATAATGTCATATATGTGCAGTTTGCCATTTATATAATGCAAGGTATCCGTGGTTTGTACCATGTTATAAAGTGGTTTGAGTATGAATGAAGATCAATGTGTGTCAGGGTTTTTGTAGAGCAATATGTTAAGCCCTCTCTGGCAGAGAAGATTAAGATAAACGCTGTTAGTAATGTCAGTCTTAGTACAGTATCACTATTATCATCACATAAGAAGTATAAAAATTAATCAAGAAAGTTAATGGAGCACATAGTACAGTATAGCACACTATTCAATAAAGGGGCACCATAATCCCTCGAGCTGGGTGCCTGCTGCAGAGCCCGCTATGGCGCACGTTGCAGAGACGTGAGCCGCCCCTCAATGGGGCCAGGCCCGCTACCCACCTTGCCCGATGCTTTGTGCAACCAGATTTCTCTGCAGACAGGAAATCTGTGTTCACAACCTGAGATGGAGCGCTGGCCACGCCCCCAGCGGTTCAGCCAATGAGGGTGAACCTGCCGGGTGACGTAATGCCTGCGCCCCCCACCACGCCACCCAGTCTTTCCCCCTGCAGCTCACCGCAGACCGGGGATCTCAGATGCAGGCGCCGCCAGCCTGGCAGGCGCAGGTGCAGCCAGGTCTGCTTCCACTGCAGCCAGGGTTTCTGGGTAATGACATGCAAACTTTTAGCTTCTTGTCCATTTTAACATGGACCCATGAGCCTTTGCCTGCCGTATTACACAGCTTTTCAGCACAGCCTTGGTTAAAGAAGTGCAGAGCCAGTAACTCGACTCACAGAAAGCCTTTTGAGTCTCACCAGTGAGGCTGGTTATACTGGCTTTGCAATGTGTCTCTCGAGCAAATACATCTCTGCGTAAGTGAAGGAAGTCACTGTTCCACTGTCCATTTGTTGGGCCGGAAGGTTGTCTTATGTGGTAGCAATGCTTAGTAAATATAACCCTATACATATATATTTTGACCACAGTGTGTGTTGAAGATAAATACAAAGTAGTAGTAGTAGTAATAACCACTAGCATCATAAACACATTAGATATACTACCTTGCACCATTTATAAGTTTTACATTACTATTACTAGGCCATTGTTTTTTAAAATAGGATGATGCTAGCAGGGCAACATTACATTGGAAGGAATGTTTGGCTAAACAGGAACAGGAGCTCTTCTTAATGTGCCAGAACCAGCGAACCACGTCTGATAACGACATATTTAGGTCAGCAACATTTTCAAATGAGAACATCTACTGAAGACCGTTTTCTAATAATGTCAGAACACGTCCCAGCCTAGGGCAGGGGTTCTCAACTCCAGTCTTCAGATCCCCCAACAAGTCTGATTTTAAGGATATCCCAGCTTCAGGACAGGTGGCTCAATAAGTGTGAGCTTCAGCACAGGTGGCTCAATCAGTCCCAGCTTCAACACGTGATTCAATCAATCAGTTCCTGCTTCAGCACAGGTGGATCTGAGCCTCTGATTGAGCCACCTGTGCTGAAGCTGGGGCATCCTTAAAACCTGACCTTTTGGGGCGAGGGGGGAGGGGGGAGGATGTCTTGAGGACTGGAGCTGAGAGCCCCTGGCCTAGAGCACATTAAAAGAAATAGACCCAGCTTCCCACGTGACCTTAGGAAAGTAACTGTCCCCTGTGCCTCAGACACCAAAAATATATTTCACTCAACCAGTGCTGCTTTCATTATCAGAAAATATCATTATCATCATCAACCATTATCAGCACAACATTTCTTTCATGGAATAGATAAGAGTGTCCGAAAAGGTGCCAGTCCCCAATCCAAGTGAAACTATGTTTAGCACAATTGAAAAATGCATAAAAGTCTATGGGGGAGTGTCACGGGAGACAAGGCAATTTACACCTTTTTTAACCGGGATCATTCGCTGAGCAAAACAAGGTAATGAAATAAATGTAAGTTTATTTGCACAAATTCGCTTACACACAATGGAACACAAAATACAGACAAAAAGACACACTTACTGGGGGTCTGGGGTCGAAAACTAGACTCGCCTAGGTGCAGGGAACACCAAGAGTTTTACCCTGACCGGGACTTAGCCCGGAATCTCCTGGTTCCCAAATCGGCATAAAGTTCCACACACCACCACTACGTTCACAACTCACATAGAACTCAAATCGGCTACAAATCGGCCTGCAATCCCAGCCACGTCCGCTACATTCAATTCTGAGAACTTGGCCGCTAAAAGCTGGACATAGAATCTGGCAGGCAGGCTTTCCTGGCGTGAAATCGAAGCCGGTTGCTCTGCTGTTCGTGCAAGAGCAACTTTGAAACGCCCGCCAGCGCGCTTACTACTGGGGATCTCCAATCTGATTGGCTTACAGATCTTTATAGTATTTTGATCTTACAGATCTTTATAGTATTTTGATCTTACAGATCTTTATAGTATTTTGATCTTACAGATCTTTGTAGTATTTTGATCTTACAGATCTTTATAGTATTTTAAGCTTCATTCACAAAACTCAGCAACCAATCATCGCGTGGGAACTTTTGCAGATGATACATTGAAAAACAGTACAATGTTACTGGGCCCAAGAGCTAACTCTTGAACCCTTATACACGGATTAGGAGGTAACCAAAAACGGGCTTAACTTTTGAGAGCCTGGTTACCCCCTCCCGTCACAGGGAGATTCACCTGGGTCATCGCTTAGTGAACCCCATCCAATGTGTTGTTTATTATTTATTGTTTATTTGGGTTGTAACTACAGTATTTGGGTTTTTCTGTAATTGCCAACTATAAAAAATGTTTTACAATGAATAGAGGAACACTTGATTCTGATTTATTTGTAGCACGCAGAGTTCTGGAATACATTGGCGTTCCCAGCATGATGGAAGATATGCGTACATTAGCAATGTTTACTGGCTACTTATGAATTTGCTGCAGTATTATTTCTTGCTGGTTCAAGAAATTCTGTTTCATTTAAGTAACGAGTGACACCACGAGTGCTCATTTGCATGTCATTACCCAGAATCCCTAGCTGCAGTGGAAGCATTGTATGCAAAGGCAGGGGTGCGCAAACATTTACGTCTGCGCCCCCTGGCCTGCTCTTCCCCCCCCTGCACGTGTCCACCCCCCACCCTTTACCTTGTCTCCGGTTTTTCTCACATCAGTGTCATGTGATGCTGCATTGTCATGGCGACGCATCGCCAGAAGCCACCGGAAACAAGGTAAGTAACATACAGAGGCCTCTCACGCTACCCCGGCATTTAACTTAAATGTTGTGGGAAAGTGTGCAGGATCTCTGTAAGCCCAGCGTTCCTGCAATTCTTTAAACCAGCCTGTGCTTATAAGATGTGCAATACAGCAGGCATAAGTTTATAGGGGTCCATGTTAAAATGGATGAGAAGTAAAAGGTGACACCCTGTGCTCATTTGCATATCATTACCCAGAATCCCCGGCAGCAGTGGAAGTACTGTTTGCCAAGAGATAAGAGGGAAAGACAGGGTTGCAGACCTAAGACGTGCAAATGCACAAGTGGTATTTTTATTTACTGTTTCATTTACAACTTTTAGCCAAGATATATGGCTGGGAGTCATCAAAACGCAGTGAGTGAAATTCATGTTAATGGCAGTTCCCGCTGGATCTGTATGTAATGCTGTGAATCGCGGTTGATGAATCTCGGCCGTAGTACATAATATACGTTCTACTTTATCTAAATCGCATTGGTGACCCGGTGATTCAACACTGCGAAGAAAACCGTGAGCGCTTCCACATAAAAAGGAAGAGAGAATGTGTGCAATATGCTCTGGGCCGGTGCTACCACTAGGGGGCTTAGGCGGTCGCCTAGGGCGGCACATTTTGGGGGGCGGCAGCAGCAGAGGAGGAAGACGGCAGGCAGCGGAAGAAAAGGACTGAGGACCATGTGAGCGGAACAGAGCAGCAAAGGAGGACGGCCGGGGAGGAGCGCGCCACAGCGGTCAGACGTGGACGTCTTTACTGACTTCCGGTGTCTGTCGTTGCTACAGTGCATCTCCTCCCCGGACGTCCTGCTGTCATCATTCCTCTTCTGCCGCTGCCTGCCATCTTACTTCTCTGCTGCCCTGCTCCTGCCATTCTCTGTCCTCTTCTCCCGTAGCTGCCTGACGTCGTCCTCCTCTGCTGCCCTGCTTTACCGAAGCCAGGGAGGTGACAGGTGGAGGATGGGTGTGAGAAAACAAGAGGAGAAAGAGGGGGTGAGGGAGGAGGAGGTGGTGAGAAAGGATGAGAAGGAGGGGGTGAGAGAAGAGGAGTGTGATTCAGCAGTGGGAGGGGTGAGAGGTGGCGTGGGAGGGGGGTGAGATGAGTGAGGATGAGGAGGGAGTGAGAGAATGGGGCTACAATAAGGAAATAAATCTGAAAGTTTGGGGGGGGGGGGGTGGCAGGGTCGCAGGGCTGAAGGTTTGCCCAGGGTGCCGACTACCCCTTACACCGGCCTTGAATGTGACTTTAAAAAGAAATGCGAGAACGTCAATCCAGCTAGAAGAGTAAATATGTTTTATTGTTGCAATAATGTTTATAGAAGTAATGATACCGTACCTCAAATGACAGGATTATATCATCCTTCTCTCTCACTCTGTCTTCGTATGCAAGTAGCAAAGGTGACAGATACTTCATATCCAGCTGAGGGAAACATTATAACAATAGATCATTAAAACAATGGGGGTTTTTTTTAACCCCCCTATTTTGAATTTTTTTTTTTTCATAAAATAGGAACTATATCAGGGGCGGGCAACTCCAGTACTAAAGGGCCACCAACAGGTCAGGTTTTCAGGATATCCCTGCTTCAGCACTGATCGTGTCTTCGACCTGTACTGAAGCAGGGATTTCCTGAAAACCTCATTGTTACAGATGTACTGTATAACAGGGGAACCAAACGATTGCCAGTTTAGGTAAGAATGTACAATTATACTATGTCACATGCTTTACGTATTAAAAAAAACAAAAAAAACACAACCAACAGAGGGGTTGTAGTATTGCTGCTTTAATGTCCTGGTTCTATATAAACCTTACATTTATGCATTTGATACGGATCAGGAAATTACCTGTGTTTACTAACTAAATACCAGCCAAACTGTATATGTAATCATTTAAAAAAAAAAGGGGGGGGGGACAAGAATTGTATCTTTGAAGTATTCTACCGTGAGTAGTAGGCACTTAATCTGGAACACCAACATTAATTATGGTCGAAGAGCAAAAACCAACTCAATGGTCACAAGTTTCTCTTGTCCGAGTTGGTCATTTTTTTGCAACCACTTTTGAACGTTATTAGCAGCAATGGGGAAAGGGAGCAGTTTGTGCATTAATCAAGGATCAATCTAGATAAGCTCATGTAATAAAAAAAGTGATTGTTTAAATTTGGTAGTCGCCAAAAAAAGACCGACTGTTTTCACCATTACATCCGCTAAAAATACACAGTGCCCTAGATAGATTAAACCTTGCAGTGGAATCATACTATTTTTAATAGCATATTTTTAATAGCATGTCCAAGCAGTGTCCTGATGAAACGTGATGGGTAGAAGAGGTGAGCATAGTATCGCCTTCCCTGTGGAGACACAAGGCCATGTTTACCAAGCAATGCTATCCCACAAAACACTCCTTGAATGGGCCAAAAGGTGCCTGCCCGTGCCAGACGGTGTCTAACGGAACAGCAGCGCTGTTGGACCACAATCTTTACTGACAGCAAAGGATTTGGGAGTGATGTGGACATTATTAAGGGTACAATTAGTAATAAAGCTAACTTACCAACCAGGGAGGTGGGGGTCCTCTTTGGGGTAATGCCCCCAGCTTTACATTCTAAAACAATGAATAAAATAAAGTCACACACACACACACACACACACACAGAGGCATTATATAACACAACCCAAGATGGATAATTGTTAATTTCTTCCATGTTGGAGGCAAGAGCCTCCATTCCTGCAGCAAAGGGGTTAAACTTGGCCTCAGCCACCGATGCAAAAAAAGGTCTTTGTCTCAAATGTTATATTCTCAAACCGCTCTTTGCTCCCTACCCTCGGACACTTAAGAGATTGTCTCTCGCTATGAATAATATATGCTAAGGAATATAATAAAATACAAAGTCCTGCCAAACCCTGGTTGCACTGGGCGAGGATTGGCTCTGAAACATTACAAATCAGAAAGCGGCATCTCAAGGGAATAACGATGTGGGATTTACTGTCAAAAAGAATTAGGAGGTGGCAAGGCGACTCTGCTGTAAAATGCTCCGTTCCTCTTCTGTAAACAGCTCAGAGAAAAGAAGTCTCAATCACAGTTCAGTGAGCTTTACCGCTTCTGCAGAATACAGGCTGCTATAAAAAGCCGCCGGGAACAAGCCAAGCAGCAATTGCTAAAGAACGTCTCCGGCAGTCCCTGTAAGTGACTTGCAGTTATTCTAATACTTTAAGTCAGTGTTTCTCTATCTTAATTCCACAAGGAACTCATATTTATATGATCCAGTTTCTAAGACACCTTACTGGTTGATAAAGTGCCCCAATAAAAAGGGTTACAATCAAAATACCATAATACTAACTTTTACATGGCGTTTTTGGCAAATGTAAATGGGTGTTGGGCTATTATTTTTACCATTGTGCAAAATCTATCATCATAAGTACACTAAAATCACATCCTTTGTTTTCCTACGAGTTCCTCGGAGGCACCTTAGGTGCTGCGGCACCCACCCTGCCTAAGAAAACTCCCAGAGGCCGCAAGTTATTTTTTCCTTTCTCACAACACGTCTGCAGGTGTACTGTTTGGGTTAGAAAAGGATAATGACAACAGTAGATTGAGTTGCTGAAAAGAAAAATTAGCAATCATGTAATCTCTTCATAATAAACTTCTGTTTATAATTAGGGATTTTGGTTTTTGGTTTTAACCGAAAAAGACCATTGATTTGTAATCTTGCATTTCCAGTTAAAACTGATAAAAACTGAAAATGAAGCATCATTAGCCAAGATCCACCTCTCGTAGCTGTCCAGCCACAGATAGGAGACCAAGGCAACACATGGATAGTATGAAAACTAAAAATAAGTGCATCGATAAACACCAAATTCAAATTTGTGTCAATTGTTTTTCTATTGTTAACACTGATAAACATGTATTTATTTTTTGAATAAAAAAACAAAAACCAAGAAAATAAACACTGATTTTACAAAAAGATAAACACAGAAAAACAGGATCCTTGTTAATAATAAACCAGTTATTAATATCCTATAGTTATCGCACGTGTTTGTGTTTCTTACGGGCAGTGTGAAATTGCACATTATACGCCCCCTCGTAACAAACTTCATACTCTTTTGAACCTTTGTAGAGGTCAAATAAATTGAGCTCATAAAAAGGAGCCTAATTATATAGTCAGTGGTATTAACACTGTGATAAGGTGCATTTTTTTTAGCAAGCAGTATATCAAACTATGTTTAGGAGAAGATGTGGAAATAGTTTTTGGTAACGTTTGGTTATACTTTCAATGATCAACTCATTCTATAAAGAAAAGCCAAGTTCTCATTTACTATGTTCGAGAATTATTTATCACATTGCACGTTTTTTGTTGCAAATCAAAGTATTATACTATATAGTAAAATGTATCAGTAGTATGCATACTTCACTCCATTGTCATAACAGTCGGCCCTAAAATCCATCTAACACACACGTTACAACATATTTAATGTTTCTTTAGGTTATTCCATGCAAGCCTGCATCTTAAATAACGATGTAAGGCGGCTCATTAACCAGCAAATAATGAAAAAAACGCATCTCAAAATTAAAAGGATAACATAAGAAACACATGAAAAATAATGGAGTTCCTTCCCCATGATCTCTAAAACGTATGGTGTTGCAAGTAAATGTACAAAATCAGAGAACAGATACTCTTATAAAACATACAGTTAGTTGTTTTCTTGCAACATGAAATATTAAATAAAAAATATGATTTAGTTTTTAAATCATCATCAACAACAACAACAACAGTGTTGCACATCTCAGGCATGACTACCAGAATATATTTCTGAGGCTTTATGAATGCAAAAATAATGTGTTTATTTCAAGCACTTTAATTCAATTACTGGCTGCAAATATGTATTTCTGTGGTTTTGGTTGAAGCATTAAATCCAGACTTGAAATACATTTGTGTTTCTCCTTGCCGTTACCGTAAATGTTCCTATCACATTGCCTTCTAAGTGAAGCATTCTGTGAAGGAAAATATCTTACATTATTCATTAGATGGGACCACTGCATGCAATGTGTGGGAAGTGTGCCCACTGAGAGCATTTAACAATCAATGAAAAGAAGTAGCATTAGGACACAATGCATGGGGCGCGTTTTGGACACAGTCAAATTTGCAGGTGTAGCAAAATGTTGTAATACCGTGTTCTTATTCCAATTAAATGTACTGTATGTCACTTTGGAAAGCAATCCAACACATACCATTAGTGACCAAGGACAAATGTTCAGCACAGACTATACTGGAAGTATATCAGATCTGCTGTGGATATTATTAGGGTATGTAGCATTTTTCTTCCAATGGAATTAAGCTTGGTTTACAAACTATCATGGAATGCAATGATTTATTCTCCCTCCAGTTGTACAGAGCTATCCACTGATGGAAGTGCACAAAAGGTACAGGTACTACTGTATATGCTGCAATGCAAAACAGCAAAATCCTGCTGAACAAATATGGACCAGCAATTCCCTAACAGGGGGTTCAGGAACCCCTATGGGTTTGTGAGATGTCTCCTAGAGGTTCGGCAAAAAAGATCTGTAATGGCATCTCCCAGGCAGTAGAGTGGGTTCTGAGCCTGTGTGAGCGCTGAGCACTTAGTAAGGCCCCAAACTGCACCTTAGCATGGGGGGGGTTCACCATCACTTACAGCAAGAGCTTCCAAAGTCACCCCCATATTGCTTTGCATCCACAGCAGCAAGGCATTGTGCGGTGCGACTTTTTAAGCTCCTGTAGCGATTGACAGTTATAACCCCCATTATGTCTGCACAACAGAGGTGCAGTTTGGGGCTCAAATAAGTGTGTGTTTCCCACAAACTCAGGGCACTATACCGCCTGGGATCAGTCACACAGTTTTTTTTAGCGATATTCTGATGAGTCGGCAATAAGATTTATTAAATAGGGGCACGTGGAACAAATCTCTTCTAGCAGGGGATGCACAACAGAATCGGACAGCTGGTCGCGACAGTTTTGCTGCAACCAAGACTGTGTCGGCATTAGGCCATTGAGGGATTTTTCGCCGCAGCTGTCCCATCGCTGGACACTCAGCCGCCGGCTGTCAATAAGTAAGTTAACTTAAGGGGTTTTAGCAGAATGGGTACGTGGTTTGTATGTTAAGGGGCTAAGGTTTTTAGGGTCGGGGTAGCGTTAGTATTAGGGGGTTTTAGAGTAAGGTTAGGTAGGGGCTTACCTTGGTGACGAAACAGCCGGCGGCAAGGAGAGACACGGCAAATGCCCTAGACCATGTGCACAATGTAAAAAAAGGTGTGAACCACTGAAAAAGACATCTATGTATATTTGTACCTAATGGAGAACATTTTTAAAGTAAAAGAATATTTGTATTTTCTGATCGAGTGTGATGACACTTATTGACTTCACTGAACGGTTAAACTGTTACTACACATTAAAATAAGCTTCATAAACAATACCTCTTCCTTGGCCAAAGGACGATATTTTGTTTGGTAGCGGCTCAATTCTACATTAAGCCGATGGACAGTCATCTTTAAAGCATCATTTTCATCCACCAATTCTTGAGCCTCTCCCCTTAGTGATATCAGCTCAGCTGCATCAGCTAAAATCAAGACATTTTTAGTAGTACAAAAGTAACCACAACTTTGTTTTCACAACTCCGTGTATTGTGTATTTGTCATTTTTGTTGTCAGTTTGCGTCAGTTATTTTATGCCAAAATTTTAACCTTTATCAGATATTCTTATCAATCCATTTTCAAATATTTCTGCCCAGATATAGGACTAGAATAAACGAATCCCATCTCCTTGCTGTTAAAGTAATGCGTTGTTGCTGGTGTAAAAGATGTGCTTTTCCCCGTACTGTAAAAGGCAGAGGCTCTTATTCTATATGCTGGGAAGCAGTCTTTTATTTGTCATTCATTTTAATCTTCTTTACAACATGATGAATGAGTGCCAAATTAAAAGGCTTTTAGTTTTTCCTCCATGAAAGTCAAAATTGGTATCTAAGTGAAACCCACAACGTAACCTTCTTACTTAAAATGCACGAAAATCCAGCTAAAGAGCAGGAATGGGAAGGTGCACAGCTCTGTAAATGAAAAAGGCACCTACAAGATGTGTGTGGCAGTATTAAGCAAAAAAACTAACGCGTTTCGCACCTCCTGGCACTTTGTCAAAGCACTTGGGGGCGCGAAACATGCAGGTTTTTTGCTTCATGCTGCCACACACCTTGTTGGTGCCCTTTTCATTTACAGAGCTGTCCACCTTCATGTTCCTGTTCTTTAGCTGGACTTTGTCTTCACCATTCCCGTTGGAAGCACGCCTATGGAGGTTGGACGTGACGGGTCTTGTGAGTAAAAAACATTTTCAATATATCGCTGGGGATACTGAACTGAGAAGTATGATCTCCCTTATACATAGAAGACCTCATTTCTTTCCTCTCTTAAAAGTCGGGATATTAGAGGTACAAGACGGACGGTTGGCGACGGTGACATTTTTGGGGACTTATTGATCAGTTCCCCTGTTCTTCCTTACCAAATTGACTATTCAGTGCTTTCATTAGTGAGCAGTTATATGTACTCAGTACATGGGAACATATCAAGCTAATGAAGATAATACTCGGACCCATGTAGGTTCACCAAATGCCTCTTACGAAGTTTAATACAACATCAACAATTGCTATTGCATGATTTATAACCACAATTTTCTATACTTATCCTGATTAACTCTGTGGCACTGACATTCAACTTTTTGGTTCTCTTCTATTATTACTTAAAATGCAGTCATTTCGCTTTGGTTTAGAAAACATTAAATTCAATCCTTTATTTATGCTTTAGATTTTCCAAAAGTACAGTCTGAAGTAACTTTTACCTTCTTTGTGCTGTTTCTTCCAAGATTCCTCAAGACCTCTCTTTTCCTTTTTTAAATTCTTAAGTTGTGTCCGCAATGACTTTATTTGCTGTTTCAGTTCCTGGAGTTGAATGGCCAGCTCCTGATTTTCATCTGTCAGATATTGATTTCTGGTCTTTACTTGTTCAATTTCATCCCTACTCAGCTCTTGATCTGTAGTATTTCTTTCATCTGTAGAATGTGATACATTAAACACACCAACCTGAAAATTTGCTTTCTGTACACTCAGCAAATGATAAATCACATAAAACTTCCACAGGTGCCCTGAATGATTAACAACCCCGACCATGGGATAAGCAATCTGAAGAATAATGAAGCATTAAAACACTGCTGTTTTGTATCGGTTAAGTACTTTGTACATCTTAATGCATGCAATTTCTGTGTTTCAGATGAACGCTATGTCACAAGATGGCTGTATTCCAGGACATAGTATCCTTGCTCTCACAGTCTTCTACACACCGAAACTGCTTGGTCACAACGGGCACTAAACCCAACAAAACATTTAGCAGCTCAGCTGTCATGTTCTCCTGTTGTACTGCTGACTATTTAAAAGGCGCAATCCCATATAGGCGGTCAGTTATATTTCTTACAGGCCTCGGATTAGGGAAGTGTTTGTCAATCAAGTGTTTTCTTTCCCCTTATCCCACCGTGTCCTAAACAGAGAGCCGATAAAGATAAGGGGAGGGCGGGACTCTGGCTGTACAAGCACTTCCTCATCACACAGTGACATCATAAAGTGATAATCACACAGACTGGAGCAGCCAGAGGAAATCTAATCCCTCCCAAATCTCACCAACATATACATTCAAAATACTTATAGGTGTCAGATTTGGATTATAAAAAAAAAAAAAAGAAGGATGAGACCCCTTAAACATGTCACTGAAATTAGTTCACTTTGGTCCAAGGAGAGGTTGCCCCTTTAAATGATTAGGTTATTAGGCTGCTGCAAACCCATTTTTTAAAATATATTTTGGCATATATCTATGAAACTAATTGGATCGCAGATGGCGCTTCCCGGAGGATTAATGATCGGATACATTTAGATTCCTGCCTTTCACAGTATGTGTGGTAAGAAGTATACTACATGGGTGCTGCAATGTGTTCCAGCCGGCACTTGAAGCCACTAAATAAATGTGGATCTGACGACCAGTGACAAGCTAGACAAGTTTCATGAGCGAGTGCTTTCTTCCATGCAATACATTCTCTCCACATATGCATTTTGTTCTCATAGTACGAGGATCCCTGCTGCTTTAATGGCTTGTACACTTTTCAGAAGCACATTCTTTGATCTCCAAGTTTCAGCAGTTCCTTTTGTACTCCAGTGAATTACTATATATTCCCCGTTGCATTATTTTGCAACAGAGCTCCATGTTACACAAAATAAAAGCCTATTCATTCTGTTTTTAAAAGGCAGTCGTCAGACATTGTGTGTAAGGTGACAGATAACACTGATAAGATCAACTAAACAATGTCATTTTAGTATTAACTTATAATTATCGTATAATTAGTATGTTAATGTCTTCTATGAAGTCGGCCATAATATATTTGATTTATATTTAATTTAGCCAAAACATGGTCAAGATCTATTTAACGCAGCTGTTTTTAGGACCCTCCCAAGATGGCGGCTGTGGAGCCTGCGTCTGAGCCAATTAGAAATAGCGGTCTTTTTGATTACGGCTACTGATCGGACTCTCTGACTGTTTCCTGCGTGCAGCAATTTTAGACATCAAAAAATGCTGGTATGCCTGACGGTGAATCACCGGGCTGTCATTGGAAAAACATTAATGGCCCTGTCCTAGGAACCGTCCCAGTCAAACAATGTGAAAAATCCATCTAGAAGCGCGAACTGCAGCTTTAATAGTGAGAGCTTTGCAAAATCCATAACGTATCACTGCTCTCAATGAGATGGGAGTTCGCTTTTTAAATCAATGTGAATACAAAAAAAGTCGTTCTGCTGCACACAGGAAATATAGCCATATAAAAAAAATACCTGAGCTGCACCCGAGGCTGATGTATCGATTTTAATACTAATGCTTACAAATTCATGAAAAGCAACATAACTTATTTTGAGGAGAGGAATGACACAACAAACAAGCATTATCCTACCTGATTTCATTACTTTGGTAGTTTGTTTTCTTCTTGGAGACTTCCTGCTGGTCTCTGTGTCAGCGCGAGGCACAGGAGAGACGGCAGGTGAATCAATCTTGCACTCTGAATAAAGTTACAAAACAACTTGTTAACATGATTTTAAACACATACAATTTAAAGTAGAAGCCTGCGATCAATTCTCCTTCTGTTTTCTTTGTTTTTAATCTCCTCTTTCCAAAGCGGTTTTTACTTTTTAAACTCTGATGCTTCATTCAGGAGAAAGAAGCATTTAAAATATGAATTGCCCGTGAGGTTAAAAGGAAGCTCTCCCCAGAGCCTAGTACCGTCTAAATGTTACCATGGTAACCTCAGAAGCTAGAGTTTTAGATCATATTTTTAGCACTACAAAAACATTAATAAAAATAAGTCGCAGAACATGCTCGGGGCAAGATACGAACATTATACGAGTAAAAACTCATATACTTCTGGGGCGATTGAGGCTTTAAAATAAAATCATAATAAAAAGCATGAACAGTGGATCACAGATAGCAATAGAAAGTTTGTTTGAACCATATCTCATAAAGAACAAACAGTATCAACTCTTATTATATTAAATGACACCAATTCGAAAACATTTTTTTTTTAAATCAGACTTTGAAGTTAACGCCAGAGAAACAGAGATTCTGTTCCAGTGGTTTTATCGGTCTCTGCCTCAGGAGACTACAAGTGCTTTACGGGCTGGATTTATGTTACTCTAAGGGTGCGTCCATGTTTATAGCGCGATGAATCCCATTAATGCGAATGGAAATGTCTATAGTGCGCGCACGTCGTGAAGAGCGAAACTACAGGAGAAAAATTATTTTGTCTTTGTAGAGCGATGGCAGTGTCACGGGAGCGGTTTAGCCAATGAGAGCAAAACAGCTCCATGACGTCACTGCCACGCCCCCGACATGCCTCCCTGTCACATCTGCATACAGAACTGAAATCTCTTCTGCTGCAGGAGTGCGTGACCCCGCGGGCACGCTCGTACTAACCATGGACACAGCCTAATACGCACTGTGTAGTAACAGAGGAGAGAGAGGGAGTAGGGGGTATGATAACATATCAACTACTTGTTGGTCCAATAAAAGTTATCAGTTTTCGAACTTCTCAGGTTAGGACCCCATGAAGAACCCGGAGAGGTTTGAAAGCTTGTCATATCAACCACTTCCTCTCTGTCCTTTGTTACCAAAAGGAAGAGAGGACCAACACGGCTACCCACCCGTCTTTGCTGGGATAGGTGTCAAATCTATGGAAGAATACTCTGTATTCAGAAATGGACATGACCTAGATGACTTTTCTAAGCGTACCCGGGATGGACACTGGGACATAAATCCTTTATCCTGGAGAATGGATGATACATGTCATTCACCATGTCACCTGTAAACATTACAGATAGGGATTGCAGTTTTAACCAAGAGTGTGGAAATAACAGGACCAACCTACACGTCCAGCTAGAACGGATAAAAACAAAACAGAAATCAAACATCCGTTTCCTATTGAGAACCACCTTCTGTAGCACTAACAGCACTAAGGCTGCGGCCCCAGTGTCGGCTCCTGCACGCGTGCCTGGCGGTGCGCGCCCAGGTGCCAACCGCAATCTGTGGTCAGTGCTGGAGCTGCATGGGGGAAGAACAGATTGCGACAGAGGGGGCTGCCGGGGCGTAGCCGTGACGTCCCTCGGCTGGTTCGCCCTCATTGGCTGAACCGCCGCAGTGATGTGACCAATGCTCGGCCGCTGCACCAAAAAACAAAAATCTTGTCTTTTGGCCAAGGCGCGCACGCACACACGCCAACTGGGGCCTGCCCCATAGAGGGCTGTGCCTTGTATCCAGTGCGCACGCCTTAGGACACGCCACAGCGGCCACTGGGGACTTACCCTAAGAGACTACAGTAAATGAAAGAGTATGAAACCCCCAAAATAATGCACACTTATACACCAATTCACATAAATGTCCCATTGTGTTCTGATGATAGCACTGAAACAGGTTAAAACATATATTTATAATAATAAGCACTTTTTTTTACAAAAATGAAGATGAGAGAGACAGAGAAAAATGTCAGTGAAAGTGAGGCACTCCTATAATACACAATGCCAGCTCTGAAACTATGTGTAGCACAAAAGCAAAATGGACCCAGCAGACCTGGACTTCAATAAGTGGAGTTTATTTACACGGTTTATTTATACACACCATAAATATGTTAAAAATAATAATAATACTTTCGGCTGCCCACTTGAGCCTTTATCAATGCTCCCAACGCCGAAACGTTGGGCCAATAAAAGACTTTTTCTTTGCATATTTACTAATGCCTATCCCTTTGTTATATTCGTACAGTACCTTATAGATACTCTGATAGCCAGACAACTGTAGATCTGCTGCTTATACTAATTAAGTGTGTGCCGCAATGCTTTGACACTGGTGTGTGCGAACACTCACACTCGCACTTTCCTATAAATGGCATTAAGACCAGTAGGGAAGCAGAGAACACAAAGTGAATATGACCTTAAGCATGTGGATCTCTTGGGACCGAAAGGTTAGGAGATGACTAACAGCATCCATGCTTTGCTTTAAAGCTTCCGTATAGTGTACTATACTATACAAGGACTCTAGGAGAAGGACGTATTGAAACATGTTTCTTGACAGCTTTGCAGAACCTGACAGCAGGAGCTTCTTTTCCATGTAATCTACATAGACAACATTTTGCTTTTAACAACTTGCACAATCCCACCATTTGTATCTTCTATTCTGGGTCTAAAACTTGATATATAAATTAAAGCAGAAATAGCTCTTTTTTTACTCTCTCCCCCACTGCCCTTTATTTTATTTTTACAGCATGGGAATCGAGGGGCCTCAAGTTGAAAGAAAATGGCAGTTCAAACCTTGCAGGCCCCACGAGACAAGCACCCGTTGTAGCTTCCTATTGAGCATCCATTTAAATCCCCTGGAGAAACCAGGAAGTAATGCCGGTATCATCGCCAGTAAGCATCTTTGGTACCGGGGGGTCACTAGAGCTGAAAATACTACCATTCAGGTCTGGGGGTCCCCCAGTTCCTAGCCCATAAAAAAGGTGGGGGTCAAAATGGTAGGATTTATGCTTTAAACCAGGGGAGTGCAATTTTTTTTCTCCTGCGCCCCCCTGCCTTTTGACCTCTTCCCTGTGCGCCCCTCCTCCCCCCCCCCCTACCTTGGTTCAGACGTTCTGGGCGTCATGACGTCATGGCCCTGCGGCATTGCCATGGTGACACGTCTCCAGAAGCCGTCTGAACCAAGGTAAGTGCATTTTAGAGAGGCCTTCGCCGCTTCCCCAGCATTTAATTTAAATACCTTGGGGAAGCATGCGGGGCCTCTGTAAACCCCGCGCCCCCCGCATATAATCTTGCACCCCCCTGCTTTAAACCATGGGTGACCAACTAGAATTCTCAAGGACCACCAACAGGTCAGGTTTTAACAATATCCCTGCTTAAGCACAGGTGGCTCAATCAGTGCCTCAGTCAAAGACTGAGCCACCTGTTCTGAAGCAGGGATACCCTGAAAATCTGACCTGTTGGTGGCCCATGAGGACTGGAGTTGGCCTCTCCTATTCTAAACAAATATATACACACACAAAATGAAAGAACAATGCACCAAAAAACAGCTTATCGTGAAATGATGATATATATATATATATATATATATATATATATATATATATATATATATATATATATATATATATATATATGCAAATATAGCTGTATGCTCATCTGCATGTCTTAGGCAGGTCTGCAACCCCGCCTTTCCCCATTATCACCCAGCATACAGCACTTCCACTGCAGCAAGGGATTCTGGGAAATGACATGCAAATGAGCACACAGTGTCACTTTTTGCCTCAATAACCATTTTTAACATGGTTCCCTATAGGCTTAAGCTTGCGCTGCATGGTCACAGCTTTGAGCACAGCCAGGGTTAAGGTGCATACCCAGAAAACCACCCACAGACAGCTGTTTCGACCTTGATGGGTCTCATCAGTGTGGGGTTGATTTTATATATATATATATATATATATATATATATATATATATATATATATATATATATATATATCATCTATCATGTGCATTGTTTTACTGAACTAATGTACACGTGTGAAAGAAACTACTTATTTAAAAAAATAAAAAAAACCACCACAATGATAAGTGCTATTCTCCAAAACAACTGAAAAATTAAGTTCTGTATACTGTATACATATATTTGAAGACAGGAGTGACATCTTGTCTTTCTATTTAGATTATTTAAATGCTAGTTTAATTCTATTATTTTTCTTGGACATTGTTGGTTTTGCTTTATATCAAACAGCTTCAAGGACTTTGGGAGAGTATTTTTTTCTATTCCATCTGTGTGAGTCATAGACTGAAACCAGACATAATTGTACTATTTATCCATCAAAGTAGACCATATTTTTTTTTTCACACAACAAATGGATCTATTTTTGTAGTTCCACTCTTTGAACATAGAAGTGTTCCTATTCAAGGAAAAATCCAAAAAACAGAAGCTACTGAAAAAAAGGGGGTAGTTTTCAGCTATTAGCGCCTCTTTGTGATACGAGTGTGAGAAGCACATCTTTCTGTAATGCACATTTTATACTGCAGTACGTTAAAATAAAAGTGACTCATGGCGTGTCATACCTTGCGGGGTAACAGGGTTTAACATCTTTGGAACATTCTCCAAATCGGGTTGGTCAGAAGACATTTCACTCAGATCATCAACTATGGCCACAGTTTCTGGGAGATTTTTCTGAGGGATAAACAGAAGAGACATTAATGTCATTTATTAAAAATGTTGGTTTAGTCATCTCTGTATGTATGTAGGCATGTGTTTATTTATACGATATACACAACACTTTACAGAATGACAGTGTGATACAGACAGTACAGGGAGAGAATATACAACGTTTCACAAGTGCGTTAAACAGTAACAATAGGAATTAGGGAGCTCCTGCCCTACAGAGCTTAAAATCTAAAATCAAAAGTGGCCAACTCCAGTCCTCAACAACTGGGCTACTGATTGAGCCATTTGTGCTGAAGCAAGGATATCCTTAAAACCTGACCTGTTAGTGGCCCCTGAGGACTGGAGTTGGCCACTCTTGCTCTAAATGGAATAATGGAAGACATACAGAATACAATAGAAACAAGCAGTATAGCACATATGTGTGGCTGGATCAGGAGTGAGAGGTGTAGCCTCATGCCAAACTTAATCAAGTGCCTTGCTGAGAAAGTAAGATTTCAGGCATAAAAAGGAGGAATGTGGGGAGCAGGTTCTACAGGTAGGCAAAGTGAAAGGGGTTTGAGACGCGTGAGAGTGCATGGAGACAAATGGAGCAGAGAGGAGACGGCCTTCAGCAGAGTGTAAGGGATGAGAAGGGGGTATAATGGGAGATTACAGCCGCGATGTAAGAGGGGGTAGAAGAATGTAGATTCTTGAAAGAGAGGAGGAGAATTGTATAGTTAATGCAGAGTTTGATGGGGAGCCATTGAAAGGATTTCAGGAGTAGAGACGATTTAACTCTTGCAGCAATATTTTGGATAGATTGTACAGGATGGAGTTGGGAGGCAGGAAGGACTGAGAGGACAAGGTTGTAATAGTCAAGTCGGGAGATAATAAGGGTATGTATGAGAGTTTTAGTAGTGGAGCAACATAAGAAAGGGCGGATTTTGGCAATGTCGCAGACAAAAGAAATCGAAAATCGGCAGGATTTAGCAACAGCATGAATATGAAAGGAGAAAGCGAGGGAGGAATTGAATATTACACGCAGGCAGCATGGATGAATAGTATTGGTGTTATTGAGTCTGACAGAAAATGGAGCAATTGGGCTTGGTGTAGGTGAAATTATTATGAGCTCTGTTTTAGACATAAGTTTCAGGCACGGAAAGACCATCATGCCTGAAAGAGAGAGGCAATCAACCAGTGACTTGGGACTGGATGTTAGGAGTACGCTTAGGAGTTGAAAGATACATTGGTGTATCGCCTGCATAGAGGTGATGTAAGAAACGAGATCACTACGTGAGAGTCTATATAGAGAGAAAAGGAGTGGTCCCTGACTGAGGACTGTCAACAGGTCGACAGGAGAAAAGGAAGAACTAGCAATGGAGACACTGCAGAATAAGAGGAGAACGCTGTGTTATAAATACCAAGAGGAATAATTTGCAGGAGTTTAGGGTAGCCAACACTGTCAAAAGCAGCAGAGGTCAAGCAGAATCGGAAGGGAGAAGAGCGCTGAGAGTTTGCAGCGTAGATCTTTTCTACTTTGCGGAGGGTAGTGTCCGTGGCATGAGCAGTTCGGAAGCTAGATAGCAATGGGTCTGTTGAGGAAAATTGAGTAAACGTGAAGAAACTTGGATGTAAAAGGCAGGAGAGAGACAGGGCGATAGTTAGAGGAGGGATTATGATCAAGGGTGTTGGTTTTAAAGATACAGTATTTGTGACTATTGCATGTTTGAATGCAGAGGGAAAGGTAGTTTAGTGAGGTGAAAATGTGTGCAAGTAGAGGGAGCAAATGGGGATGAGATGAGAGGAAATGGGATCAAGGCTGCACAGATTGTACAATAAAAAAATATAATTAATGCAAAAAAAATAAAAATAATCAATGAACTCACAATGACATACATTATCCACCTTGCTCGCCTTATTAGCATTATAGAAACAATTTGATAAAAACTGACTTCCTGTATATTTTAAACATCATAATGGTAATTAAAATCAGGGTTTTTTTAAATCCTAATGTTTCACCTCAACTAATTACAGAGATTTGATGATCATGGTAATCTTGTCACAAACAGTTTTAGTTTCTGTATTTAAACAGACAGCTCCCCCTGCTGGCAGCATTACAAACTACAACCAGTTGTGTGCAGTATACTACAGTATATCACACCTTTTGAATCCTCTTCTCATCCTTAGGCCCATAATATAGTGGGCGCTCTTGCTTCGCCGTGCGTGCATGCGCGCGGCACTTATAATTGGCTGTGGTTAGCCAGGCGTTCTATACTAGGGCCGCGTGCGCACGGCAGTGAGTGTGGAGCCGGCCGATCGGGGGGAAGACTCAGAAAATAATCTTTTCACGATGCTCAGAGTGAGGTGTGTATGTGTTTATTTTTATCAAAGTTGCACATGTTATGTTAATAAATTATTTATTCTCACTTTTTTTTAATTTTTTAAATATTATATTATAAATTAAGTTTCAAACAAACAATCTATATAAAACTCACACACACACACCCGTCATAGCCTGTCGCTCACAGCACGGACCCGTACACGCAAAAAGTGCACGAGCGTTCGTACACACGCGTGCCAACTATAAAATAAGCCTTACAGTTTCAATTGGATCTGTGCTAATCCCAATTACTGTAGCGTTGCATGAAAAATTATTATGCTTGAAATACACAAAATCTTACATCTGTGGTGATCCTAAGGTTATTGATGATTTGTTAATTACAGTATATGACTTCCATCCTAATGGCAGTCATGGTATATTACTTAATTGACAATATACAAACGCTAACACATAGAAACTACATAAAATATAAATATCTTTTTTTGTATCAAATCCTACGACTCAGTACATAAACGTGGTCCTGATACCTGTTCAAATGCCGCTGTATTACGAATAAAATAAGATCAGGCATAAGCAACTTGAGAGATAAAAGATACCAAACACAGGGGTAACACCATAACCCCGAAATTGGAAGCATTAATCTGTACAAAATTAATCTGGGAATGTTATACAATGCACATATGCAGCACAAAATAGACAGGCTTACAAAAAAAAATGGCAAGTTATCTGCTACATATGCCAAAGACTTACCTTTTTCTCCTTACGTGGAATTGCATAAATCGGCACATTCGAAATACTTTCATCTTTCCTCTCAGAAATATGAAGAACATGCTCTCCTTCTATGTCAGACATTTCATTATCTGTGTCTTGATCCTCGAAACGATAAGACATGTCGGGCGATGTAACGCTTTTCCTATGAGCGTACTCCTTCCAGTTGTGCCTGCAATTCGAGGCAGTACCCATTATAGGACAAACTTATATGAACAGAGAACTGTAAATACATTTATTTTTTCAATCGTCTTAATTCAGAATATTAAGCTTGTCATAAAATTCATGAGGTGCTATTGTGCACTTATTCAGCAATGCTCGTTACTTTTCACCAAGTATGGGCTTGTTTGTGGGTTTGGAATCTGAAAGCACAAACAAGCGGATTGTGGGGATTCCCTGAATCCGGGGTAGACTAGACCACATGACCGTAACCAAGTAAGTGAACCTAATAAAGAATACTGTTCTATATTTAAGTGCCAATATCTACTTACTGGCTGTTGTACCTCTACCATCTATAATCCCCCCTCTCTAGTACTTTACGGTCAGAAGTACTGGACAGAGGTCCTGAGGGCACTATATGCAGGGTTATCCCCACAACTACCGTAAGGAGAGGTCTCATTCTGACCAAATTAACTATCTACTGATCCATATGTGAACTGACCATTAGTTACCACCTAGCAGCCACAGATAGACTGGTCTGTGATCCACACTTATACAGAATGCTTTTGTAAAGACTGATACTTTACTACCATACGGAATTATGATGATAGACTGTCCTCAAACTATTTTATATGCTTATTATTAATACATTGCTTTTACCTAGCTATTTATTTTTCCACTCACTATTTACCAGACAGTCCACCTCCCATCCCTAGGGCAATCCAGTACCTTATCCATCTCCAATTCCTATTCTACTCAGCCAAGCCACTGTGCTAAAATCAGTTTACATTTCGGGCTACCATGCGTATGCAATATGGAGGCTTCCTGCTATTACCCCCATTGTAGGAAACACCTTTCTGACAGGGTTCCTTATTTTCCCACTACCTGTAACATGTCATCATTCAAAGCAGGACAGTAGCAACATTTAACAAATGTATATATGAGATTCCTTTACGCTATTGTTGCTGGGCATGTACATGTCTACACTTACTCCACTCCCAGATCTCTTGCAGTAGCGTATGGCTCAATGATGCTATTTTCCTCAACATGTGTACTGTCATTTTCAGAGTATGATCGCTGGCGAGGTTGCGGCATGGCAACTATCCGACCTGTTAAAGACGTCATCAAAATGGCTGCCGCAAGGGCAGATCTAGAAAAGATTATACAAATAATATTACATTTAACATTAAAATACATCTAATTTATTTTACTTTATTAGCAAGAACATGGTTCCTGTATTGGAGAATAAATATAATTAAAAACATTTTTTATTGCTACTTGAAATTTCTATTAATTGATAAAGGATCATTATGCTTACTATTCCCCTAACCCAATAATATAACATTTATTAATTTAGAATATTTAGTAAAATTAAGTTAGGTTATTATGGGAGTCTACCATGATGTTCTCTGATAATAACCCAACTACTTGATATACTTAACCCTAAAAACTGTAAATCAACCTCAAATGCATTTAAGTATCATCACTGATGTGTTACAATTTTGCTGTAAATGCAATAACATTTAGTATATATGCTCTCATTCATTCTAAATCAAAATAAATTACAATAGAAAGCGCAAAATCCTACCTGGGCCTTTCTGGAGAAGGGTTTGGACTACGCGGAGGAGGAGTACGGGGAACTGCAGATCTAGGAGCTACAGTAGCTGCTGGGATCAGGCCATGAGCTATGTGTTTCTATGCAATTTAAAAAAAAAAAGTTAGAGATGAAGGACACTGAATAATAACAATATACTTAGCGCAGCAATCCCACCTAGCCTTACTATTATTTTACAGCTTGGGAACCAGGATGGCTTCCAGAGCTGAACACTGTCCCGCAAGCCAACAAGAAGCTGCCATGTAATTGATGACAGCTTCCTATTGAACGGCCATAATAATAATAATAATAATAGCATGTTCTTGTATAGTGCTGCTAGTTTTACGCAGCGCTTCACAGAGACATTTTGCAGGCACATGTCCCTGCCCCGTGGAGCTTACAATCTATTTGTTGGTGCCTGACGCACAGGGAGATAAAATGACTTGCCCAAGGTCACAAGGAGCCAACACCAGGAATTGAACCAGGCTCCCCTGCTTCAAACTCTCAGTGCCAGTGAGTGTCTTTACTCACTGAGCCACTCCCTCTCCCTGTAAATGTAAGTCCCTGTGAGGCAATACTACAGGCGAGTATCTCGGAACCAGGGGGTCCCCGGTGCCGAAACAAACGCACTTCCTCTGAGGAGAGTCCTCCGCTTACCATGCTGAAAAAAAAAGTGGTTACGTAGGCAGGACTGCAGTTTTAAAATAAATAATACGAAAATACTATAATCTCCAAGCAGGACGAACCATAACATTTTGGTATGCATCAAGCTGCCAGGCACAAAGTTTATTTTGTCTAAAAAAATAAGTCAATTTTCTAATTGCAAATTAAAATTTAAATTAAAAAACTAACAAGTCAATTTGGTAATGTTAAAAGGAGCAATTTCAATGTATATTGCATTGATTATGGCGATTGGCCAAGTGATGCATTAGGATCAGTTAGTTCATTCCTGCAGGTTATGTCGAAGATGGCTCAGGGCTGGCTCCAGTCACGAGATCTTTATTACAGATAGATGAGGACATGCTTTAAGTAGACTCAATTACTGGCAATTTAATCTTATTTTCCCATCATAATCCTCACATTTCTTTTGTTTAGTAAATACTGTAGATGTGAATGATCTACCATGTTCTCGTCCAATACATGTCAGTGCTCTACTACTTTCCCAAAGGGGACAGATCAAAAACTATTATATGTTAGAAGACCAGAAGAACATTCTAATATATTAGTTAAACAAGATTTATCAAAATGTTACAATATTCATTATACATACTATGAATGTCACATACGTACTGTAATAACGATGGGAACATAACCATTGGCAAGAGAGATTTTCATTATCGTATGTTAAAAGTGAACTTCAGAGTTCGAACTTGCACTGCGCATATTACACAACTACAATCCTCCCTCATTTTCAGACTTCAACATTTATAAACATTTCTAGGATACAGTTTAAAAAATGCATGTACATCCCTGATGTTTTTGGCCAGCTACATTTAACCCCTTGAGCTGGTACACACCATGGTCCAAGTGGCTTAAAAAAGTAGTGGCACTGCACCTGGTTTACAAACATTCCACATTTATGAAATAGTGACGCAAAGTTCTTTGAACAACATTTTGGAAAGATTTAAGCAATAATTATGTTGTAAAAATAGAAAGTAACAAAGGGTTTCTAAAATAAAGAATTGCAAGTTTTGAATGAAAAAAGCGATGAGCGAAGATAACGGAGTCATACTCTGCGCCCCCTAGTACCATCACACTTCAACCACCAGGTATAAAGGTTCGAACACAGTGATACCCATCACTCCTGTAGATTGTGAGCATTAAGCCTTGGATATAATGGGCGTGCGTGACAGAGCGCATTGCGTCACACGCGCCTGTTGGCAGAGTAATTTGTAGCCTGAGATCCACAGCGACGGGAAGGCGTGGCCGTGACATCACGAAGCTGGTTCGCCCTCATTGGCTGAACCGCTCACGTGACCCAGCCATCGCGCAACAAATTCATTTGTCTGCTGGAAAATCTGCCGCTCCATCGCGCGTACTCACACTATGGCCGTCCCTATAGTTCCCTTACATTGTGTTCGAGCCGCACGCGCCGTCACTCGCACCACTGCCTAACCATGGGAGAGCAATGAGGCAAAGGGAAACCATGCACCAGCATCCACACCGATTTCTTCAATAGCAAGTAAATAATTACTGGCATCAGCTAGTTTCCCCATTGGGCAACGCATCGTGTTTGTAAAACACGTAACTGGTCTCTCGTCCACCCCTTCAGTGCTGAAAAGGCACGCAAAGCCAGTTTTTAAAATAAATTATATTAATAAAACTGCCCACTATTTAACCGCTTCAGCGCTGACAGGCCATGCACCGCGTTTTATAAATACATATTGCTATCATTTACTTATAAAGCATGATGCGTTGCATGCCCTTCAAGCGCTGAATGGGGTTAAATAGTGGGTAGTTTATTATTATTCCGATTTATTTATAAAGCGCCAACATGTTCCAGAGCGCAGTACGATGTGGTGTATGTGGGAGAGGTGGCAGCTCTGGCAGTGAAAGGGTTAAAAAGGAGGGTGATGGTTTTTATTTTACTTACAAACTGATTTCTGTCTCTCCTCCGGAAAGTAAAAGCCATTGCGCTTCCTGCTGCCGGCCTGTCACCAACACCGGGCCACAGTGAGACACAGTGACAGACACACAGACACACACCGGGTCAGTGAGACAGTGACAGACACACAGACACACACCGGGACACAGTGACAGACACACACCGGGTCACAGTGAGACAGTGACAGACACACAGACACACACCGGGTCACAGTGAGACACAGTGACAGACACACACCGGGTCACAGTGAGACACAGTGACTCACACAGCGACACACACACACACACCGGGTCAAAGTGAGACACACAGAGACACACAGTGACACACACCAGGTCACAGTGACACACAGACACACCGGGTCACAGTGAGACAGACACACACCGGGTCAAAGTGAGACACACAGTGACACACACCGGGTCACAGTGACACACACACCGGATCACAGTGACACACACCGGATCACAGTGACACACACCGGGTCACACAGTGACACACACCGGGTCACACAGTGACACACACCGGGTCACACAGTGACACACACACACACTGCGCCACTCCGGGACTTTCAAAAGAAGGCGAACAGCCCCCTCACACTGTAGCTGCCGCCCGTCACTAACGCCGCGTCCCATTGGGCGACTGCTTCGACTTTCACCAATCAGTGCCCTTCTTACTTGGGCCCCCCTTAGCAACCGCACGCGCGTCGTTGCCGAGGGAAAGTTTGGCCGGGATAGGGAAGTTCGAGGGTTGCGGAACCCGCCCCTCGCTTGTCGTCACGTGGCTGAAGCTCTTTGTTGATTGGACGGCGACAGAGACGGGCAGCTTCAATGGCTAATCAGCGCTGGATCCTATGCCCGGTGTGGTGGTCAGTATGACCGTTGGAGCCGTTAGGTGAGGCCGGTGCAGGCGGCGGTACTGGTCCGGTTCTGTGTGAGGAGATAACGTGTCATGGAAGCAGCTGGAAGGGGCAGGGAGACCTCTGCTGGTTCTACAAGCAAATGGTTTGTTCTGTTAATCCTGGTTTAGTAAGAAGTATGTGAGACACAGGGGAATAAGGGGCTAATACCCAGGTCAGGAGAACTCACCCTGATCTCAGACGCGCTATTAGAGAGGGTTGGGTTCCTTACAGTGCATCTGATCTCAGACGCGCTATTAGAGAGGGTCGGGGTTCCTTACAATGTATCTGATCTCAGACGCGCTATTAGAGAGGGTCGGGGTTCCTTACAATGCATCTGATCTCAGACGCGCTATTAGAGAGGGTTGGGGTTCCTTACAATGCATCTGATCTCAGACACGCTATTAGAGAGGGCGTTGGGGGCTCATTTTCCAGGGTGCAATATGGCTGACTGCTTCAACCGATCTGCCAGCCTGATTGAAACAGAAGTGGAGCCCCCTCCACTTCTGTTCAGGGCTTCCAGGCACAAGCCGGATCATGTGATCGCGGTAGGGCCGGGGGTTAAGTGGCACTGCTGCTGCCAGACCACCTAAGTGTAAAGGTAAAACTTTAAGGGAATCTATGCAACTTCTAACCTAGAATATAAGAGCTGCTGCGGGTCTGAAACTTCGCGTGCGTAACAGATTGCAATTACAGTATTAATTGGAACATGGTACTGTAACAAATAAGTTATTTTATGGAATTCTGCTGTCCGTCTGAAATACCATTTTCCTTAAATTATTCTGTATGACCAAAAAAATCTGTATTAGACATCAGAAGTTGTATTCCATGTAAAATAGTTACTTATGTCATTTTATTTAAGTATATTAAAGGAAAGTCCAATCACGGGCCCCTGTTAATCAGTCCCATTTTAAAGGCCTTTTTAGAATTATTCTAAAGGTAGAATTACAAGCGGTCTTATTCTCTGTTTCTCTCCTAGTATGTCACTTAGTATATAGGACAAACACAGAATGTCTTCAATGGTGGGCACTCCGGTGAGGCCCGGAGCCGCTGCGGTTCCCTACGGACATGCCATTGGAAGTGAGAAATGGATCGGATCGGAGTTGGCTCGGCTATTACAAGGTATGGTTAAGAATTGTGTTTTAACACAATAGAAAACGTTCCGAATATTTATCTATAATTCCTATTCAATCCATTGGAATTTAGGCCTTTCCGGTTTAAAGAACATGCAGATTCATGCGTTTGTTTTCATTGATACATAGCCATAACTTTTCACGCAGCCGTCTGCGCGGATGGAAAAATGTTTGCAATTGATTTTTTTTTTTGCTTTTGCTTCTCCTGCCCTCACAATGCTGTTTTTATTTTTAAAATAGAATGCTCCGCCCAGATGTTTGAAAAGTGACAGGACCCAGAGGTTAAAATGGAGCTCTCTCCAGAACCCAGTGTAGATGAAAACTTTAACTCAGAAGCCAGGGATTCAAAAAGAGCAGGATATGCTTATGGGGCAAGATACAAACATTGAGAGTCAAACTCGTATAGACTTCTGGGGTGGGAATTTTCTGCTTTTCCTTGAAGGGAAAATAAAATATAGATGATGCTACAGTACTGTACTTGGATTTTAATAATCGCGTCAAACAATATAGCAAAACCTAAGCACAGAGGGCATTATGATGAATTCACTTTTTTAGGGAAGAATCTGCATATCTAATGGAATTTATTTACGGTTTATATTGCATCTTTACACCTTTAAATAGACGGGATTGTAATTGTTTTAGAATAGCTTTATTTATATAGTACTTTTCTCCCAATGGGACTCCTAGTTAAAATAACTGTTGCGCAAAGGAAAACATTTTGAAGCTATAAGGTTTTGTACAGAAGTCTTCTCAATAGATTAGAAGATGGTTTAACCGTAACTCAGTGTAAAAAGTGTTCATGTCATGCTTTTGCTATACTAGGAAAAATAAAGCTCGTGTTTGAAGATGGTTTGGGACTGGTGGACTTCCATCTTTCCAACAGAACCTGCGTACTGTATATATCAGAAAGTGACATGGTGTCCGGAAATGCTTTTAAAAGGAGACTTGTTCGTTTTAGAAAAGTAAGTATTTCAGTGCACCTGTCCAACCACTCCCTTACCCCTCTGAAAATCTCACGACCCCCCAGTTTGCACACACCTGATCTACAGCATTCATCTTTAAATGTCAGTACTATTAAAGATTAAACTTGAAGTGAAAGACTTTAATAGAGTGGGAAATGGCTATAAAAGCAAATTACATTGTAGTGAGAGAGACACTAGAAATTGAACGATGTGCATGACTGGGATTTAAAAAAAGTGAGTTCTCCTGAAAACCCAGAACCAAAATGGTTGTTTTTGGCACTGCCTGGGCAGACTCTTTTTTCATAAGAAGGAGAAACTAAAAGGTGCATCTGCTATGTTAATGTTTTCCGTTCTAAGTAGGTGTCTTCAGGTGTTCTGCATGCGCAAAATGGATTCCTTGTCTGATTGAGTTGTTTTAATGTTCTGGTAAAGGCCTGCAATCTGAATGGCATTGTGATCGCCGAGAGAACGCGGCTCAGTGATCAGTACTTCCCTCCGGTACAGAACTTCGTTGTACTAGAGCTTGGCATGGCGTTACTCCCAGTGACCAATCAGAGCGAAGCAGCACAACTTCTTTTTCAATTAGTAAGTCAACCACTTTTCTTCTTTCTATAACTCCCATATACCGCGAAAAAGTATATTACAAGTACAGCGAGTCCATGAGGTGAAATAACAATACTTTTGGAAAGAACCGTTTCCTTTTAAAGCTGCAGTTCAAGCAATATCCTACGTGGGGTGTTTTTGTTTTTTGTTTTATTAAGACATTTTTAATGTAGGAACCATTTTTTTTTTCTATAAAAACCATTTACAAAATCACACCCCCTTCCTATTCTGACAGGCTCTGGCTCTTGAGCCCTGCCCTCTCTCTAGCAGTGCACCAATTGTATCTAGTAACTGCCTGGTCACATGATCTTCCACACAGAACTCTGCATAGTGGGTAATGTAGTGCAGCAATAACTGAATTAAATAAGCGATCAATTACAGGAGAACAGATCGATCTGCAGCTTGGCTAATCACCCGTCAGTGTGCAGATTGTATTGATGCGCATATTGAATGGAAAAAAAAATAATTTAAAATGGCAGCTTGAACTGCAGCTTTAAGTTGTATTATACAATAAGCTGCAGTTTGTCATTCCCACCCTTTCTAGAAATGGTTAACGCATGCAATATTTGCATTTTGTTTCTAAACCTGTGCCTCTATATGAATCAATTAGTAACATGAAAATCACTACCAACTGACAGCTGGTTGTGACAAGTTTCTCATTGTTACACCTGCCCTACAACATGAGTGCTGAGTATCTGTACACTTCAGCTCTTTACTATCCATACTTGCACTATTGATTCTATGTACCTCGTGACATTCTTTGGTTGGGGTTGTTTGCCTTCTGGAGGGAATTGGAGCCATTGAGGCCAGCAGTAGAAACCCGCAACTCCTATATATGGAGGGCCTTTATTTTTTTGGAAGGGGAATGTTTTGATCTCAAAATAGAAAAAGCTGTTTCAGGTGGAAGTGTGCAGTCATACAAAGTATTGCATTCTTCTTTTGATGCAGGGACAGAGCTAGTAATACTTTGATTATATATACCAGGAATGCCCACCTCCAGTCCTCAGGGGCCATCAACAGATTAGGTTTTAAGGATTTCCCTGCTTCAGCACAGGTGGCTCAATCAGAATGATTGAGGCACCTGTGCCAAAGCAGGCATATTCTTAACCTGACTTGTTGGTGGGCCCTGAGGGCTGGAGTTGGCAGCTCCTGAAACTGTATATAAATGATTTCTAAAGAAAATGTAAGGAAACCCTTAATATTGGGAGTGCTTTTTTTTCTTGGGGTGGGGGGACAGGGGGGTAAGCAGGTTGACTTACATCTTTCTTTTAGCTCATGCTTTACTTCTTTTAGATACAAGAGCAAAGCAGAGATGGGAGCAGCAACCCGTTCATTCGCAAGAAGCGCTCCCAGCTTGCTGAAGCGTCGATTCTCCAGACGGTGCAGCGTATTCCAGGTGTGGGGAAGGTGAAAGCCCTGCAGCTTCTCCAACATTTCCCAACCATTCAACTCCTCTCTAACGCTTCTGTCACAGAACTGGAAACTGTGGTGGGACAAGGGATTGCAAAGCAGATTCATTCATTCTTTGTTCAAACAAGGTGACAAAGTGGTCGGTTTAACCGTATTTTTTCTTTGTGGTCAAGCAAAGGCATCATCGAGACTGTCCAAATCCGTTAAGCAGGACACATCCTCAAAGCAAGAAGAAATGGACGCTCCAGAGGTCTTCATACAATGATTTTTTTTATCCACATACTGAATTAAGGCCAGATCTGTCACTCGCAGCAGTGCTATCTGTTTGATTTGAAATGCTGGGGGTATTTTTTTTTTATATGTATCCATGTAATGTTTTTGTACTGTTCTTGGGTTCATATTGCAATGGCCTTATTCCTCTGTTTTGTTCAATGACCCCTTAAACGGTCATCGGATTTAATGGACTGTTGGGTTCCTACATTGAACATGTCAATTCTCCTAAAAATGAGATATGCTGAGAAATAACGCAAGATCAGTTTAAAATTAAACTTATTTATTTGACTCAGACATTGTTACAGTTCCATCCAAATGTGCTGCTTGTTTACAATATTGTATATATTTTTATTTTAATCAATCAATCTAAATATTGCACAATGAAAATGCAGATGTTATAGTAGACTTAACGAGTGTTTGCCAGAGTCTATTAAAGAATTGCAAAGGAATTGGTGTGACCATCTCCTCTGGTACTACAAGCTTTCAACATTTCAGAAATGTATCGTACAAGTTTGTCACTTCAGACAGTAATCAACTGCAATCAAAGCTGTATCATTTCTGTCTGATAGCAATATTATAGTTTATTATAAATAGACTTAAGTATATACAGTCTTATACAAACCTAAAAAGAAAATGCAAAATCTATTTTGTAACATATATACACATTTTTCACATATTAAACCAAGGAGGCTGCACAGGTAAACAGAAATTGAAGCATTTATCGGCTTATTCGTCCAACGGAAACAGTCCCTCAGGCCATTTTCAGCTCAAATTCCCCATTTACTTCGCTCAGTTGCTTCAGCTCATATAAAATAAGTCCCCTTAAGCTGTGATGGTGTGACTTACCCATGTGATGATTTTAGTGAAATTACACGCACCCAAGAGCTTCTAAGCAAGTGTGGTGAGTGGATGGCAGGGACGGGACGCCTAATGCATTCTTATAGCATCAATTCTCAAAGCGATCTACAACATTAAAGTTTTCAGAAGCAAATAGTGTATTATCTACTCTGTAGATAGCATCTCAGTTTAACAACAACAACATGTTAGCAGCTTCATCTTTTAAATATCCACAAAGTTATATTCTATATTAAGGAAACATCAGGAGTCGTCCAGCATTACACAGAACAGTGGTCAGTCACCTAAACATTTTTAAACCAGAGCACCGCTATGGACCGGAGAACCATTGTGCTTCCGTTTTCTAGCAGTGATTGTAGAGACGCATACAGTATGTTTGAGCCTCAAAGTATTTCTAGCAGCATAGGAACCATACTAGGGTCGCCTGTATTGGTGTGCAAATGTCTTTGGTTAAAAGTAAATATACAAGCTGTGATTGTTTTACAATGTGTTTCACTAGGAACAGTTTGCATCACTAAATCTATCTTTTTACGTAATTTCAATTCACGTTTTAATTGCTTTTGGGTTATTTAAGGCAAGCTCAAAGCTGCATTAATCAGAAATTACATCTTTAGCTGTGTAAAATCCTATAGAAACATTTATATTTTTCAATATAAGTGTTTGTTGAAATCCAGGATTATTTTGCTTTGGATTTTAAATACCATCAGCAAATGGAAACCATTCAACTCAAGCGAATACATCTTGTACGCTGTGATTTTATTGCCCATTTCTTCCCCCTCCTCTTTATAGGAATGATTGAAAGGAAAATTAGTTCTCTTACTATTTCAGGAACTAAAACAAATCTTTATTTCCAACTATTTCACATAATAGATTAGTGTCGACACTAAAGCTAGGATGAACTATAACTTTAAATTGAAAAATCTTTTAAAATTATCATATTTACATTTGGTCTTTTATAAACATTGAAAAAAATACATAACTATTTTAACCAGTCCAGTACAAGTGGGCGACAATAGCGCATTGCTGGCCCCTCGTGAGCTGAAGGGGGTAAGTCTAGGATAGGGAACTGTAGTTGCATACACTTCGTATCCTGAACAGAATTCTACCAAGTTCCAGAATTAAATTCACCTTAACTCGGACAGAGGCAGAATTAACCATCTAATTTATACACATACTACTCATAAGGTTTATGCTCAATGAATGCAACAATTGGAGGCTCTAAACTGCAAAATGTGTTCACAAATGCAGTATGATGAAGTGTTTATTTTCTTTCACAGGGATGTTCCATTTAAGTACAGCCGTGCTGTGTTTTATTAACAAATACTTTGCTAACACAAACGGGTTAATCAGCGGAGCGTGATTGCTATACTAGGACACTGCCGTATAGCGGAGCGTGATTGCTATACTAGGACACTGCCATATAGCGTAGCGTGATTGCTATACTAGGGCACTGCCATATAGCGTAGCGTGATTGCTATACTAGGACTTCGCCATGAATGAGTGACCTTCACCGACTGTTCTCAGAAACAAAATGTATGTTGATAAAAGAAGTTAAGGAAGAGGTCCTTAATTACACAAGTAATCACACCTCCAGTTTTACACACATTTTCAGTGGTCACTAATATGTGCAAAGTTTTTGTGCACTTAGAAAGCAACATTTCCTTAACATCCACTTGCATAGACTTGTTAGTACAAGGAGCCGTCACAGCCAAGAGTAGCGTACGGTGAAGGAAATATCTTGTGTGGTTGTGATTTTCCTGCAACAGCTGATGGGAGACAGAGGGTACTTGCAGCTTTTTGTCTGTTTTTAAATCCCCAGCTGAGAAACGATAACTTTTTTGTGCCTTTTTTTGTTTTGTGATTCTTGTCGTCATCCATGGCCAAACATATCATCGAGTACGTCTTCTGCATCCCAGCATAATAGGTGGCACTTTTCTGCTGGCAGAACAAACAGAAACATAAGTAATGCAATTTGACCTATGCTACAAGCTAAAGCAAATATATGACTCATACACTATACCTATTTTGTATGTCCTGTGCCTATTTCAATGCCTGTTTGCCATTGGTTGAAGCTCAACCTCCAGCAGATTAATTCCTGATCTGATAAATGATCAGTGTATTGTAAAGTAAAGATGTGTGGGGAGCCGGGCTGATTCTTTCTTCCATGTAGTAACAGAGAAGGGAGCGGGAGCAATGATACCTTTTATTGGACCAACAAGTAGTTGATCTGTTAAAAGTTTTCCAACCTCTCAAGGTCCTTAAAACATATCAACTACTTGTTGGTCCAATAAACGGTGTCATACCACATACTCCCTCTCCCTCCTCTGTTACTACATTATACTATAAGGAATTTTACCATTTCTATTTTATGTACATATCAGTACATACCAATAACTCCAGAAATAGACGTGACAAATGATGTTTACATGCAATTTATTGTATGTGTTATGGAACCTTCGTAAAAAGGTTCTCCCTTGCAAGCTCCTATATCCCACATTGCGGCACCAAAAGTGGACCTATTTGTATGTGTCCGCTGTTGGAGGGACTGGGACGGGTTTGCAGTGACAGATCTTCTGTGACCTTTTTGCCCTCGAGGGGACAGCTCTGAAATGCATTGCAGTCCCCATGGAATCAAAGGAGTTGATCATAAGTCTTTGTTTGTAATCTGCCAACTACCCCTCTCTCTCCCCCCCCCCCACCCCCCCACCTTTCCTAGCGGGAAATTTAACTCACGGGCAACGCCAGCTCTCTCAGCTAGTTTTGTAATAAAATAATCACTTTGTTGGTTGTCGGGCACTGGCTTTACCCATGAAGTTGGTTCCCTGACCTTCGAAAATTGGGTGACTAAGTTGATTATCTCATATACCTCATCAGTTGACCATTGCCGTTTCGTGCTCTAGTGATGTAGTTATGACTTACAGTAAGATGATGTGCAAGTGAAGAGGAGTAAAGACCACAGAGAATTCTGTACATGACTGAAATATTACACAGAAATCGCACCCGATATAAACTCAGAACAGGTTGCACGGATGGAAACGGGCAAATTGCTTTTTCTTTGGTTATATTTTTTTTATGCTGGGATTGCAAACTCTGAAATACTTTAATCCAGCGGTGCACAAACTGGGGTGGCGCAGCGGTAACTGGGGGGGGGGGGCGCAGCGGTTACCGAGGTCCCGCGGTCTTCCCCAATGCATTTAAATTAAATGCCGGGGGACCACGTTAGGCCTCTGCCACTCACTTTCCTTGGTTTCCAGCGACGCGGCGTCACTCGTTATTTGACACCAGAGCCAAGGTAAGGGGAGGTGGTGTGAGCAGGGGGAGATTACGCACCCCTGCTTTAATCCATACATTAAAAGGTATATTTCACCCGTCACCACTACCATTTCATTTTCTAAAGGAGCAATCCAAGCGCTTTTTTTTTTTTAACCAAAGGATTGAATCTGGGGGTCTCCAGAACTGAACCCCATTCATTTCAGCTCCGGGGACCTCCTGCTTCCGGATGTAGACCTCCGTAAAGGGTTCCGGTAGCCACTCCGGATGAGCTAGATTGGGTTTAAAGCTCCCGTGTCACGTGGGCCAATAGGAAGCTGAACCTGATGACATCACGGCTTCCTACTGGCCTGCAGAGCGCGAAGATTTGAAACTCCGCCATAATATGAACCCTGGTAGCCAAACAGAGCAGCTACCGGCACCCCCTACAGAGGTAAGTATCTCCAGAAGCAGGAGGTCCCCGCAGCTGAAATTGTTGGCATCCAGATCCGGAGACCAGCGGCTTCAATCCCATGTAAAAAAACGTGTTTTTTTTTTTTTTAAAGCACTTGGATTGCCTCTAAAATGGGTGGGAAACAGGGGGTACCCGACAGTACTACCACATTTAAATCTCCCTATTCATAGCAAGCCGTGATGGATTACATTGTGCCTTCCAATTGATCCACATAACAGCGATTTCAACTGCAATTTGTTACCTCCGGACAGGACGGTACCAGCACTAGCTTTACAGGTATGTATCTCAGGAACCAGCTTCCCATCCACGTAAACAGAAAATGGGAGTACTGCGCCTTCAAATGCCCTTTTGCAGCAATGCCAACTGTTTAACATGGAAGTAAGTCCACTTACCATACTAGACGTCTGATCTTGTAGACTGATCACCTGAATCTCCACGCACTTCTCACCGATGTCTTTGAACATATTCGTGACTTCGTTCACGCTCAGCCATTTACAGTCAGTACCTTCCACAGCAACAATGTAATCTCCTTCTTTCAGTCCCTCCTTCTGCAGATCAACACATTAGGCGTTAGAGTGCAGACGCAGACATGCACTGTGCTGTAAACACGGCGAATGTTTTCTTAAACAGGAATTCAACACTTTGGGTGCTGCACAGGATGGAAATGCATTGCTTTGCATTTTAAAGCAATGGTCTTCCTCCGCTCAGGAGTCGGGGCACACAATAACAGTAATAATTCTATAGCTTGGAGCGGGTGCTACTGCTAACCTACTAAACAGTACTATGTAGAAAGGTAAAAAAAAGCCGGTACACCAAATTGTATAATACATGTGTTTTTACCAATTAAAAATGTTGGCTTCCTAATGAAGCCGTCTTCAAGGCTCATTTAGTGTGCCGGGTTTTTTTTTGAGATTTTATAATAACACAAACACTAGCTACTTTTACATTTGCCTCTTATTGCAATCACATTCTTCGCCGACTTTGAAAGCGACTTTTTTAATCTTAGATTTGATTGGTTTCCCAATATTTGTCACTTAATGAATGCAAGTTACTGGAGAGCACAGCAATCCTTGGTGGAGTTGCAACACAAAAAGTAAACACATTTGTGAAACACTTTTTTTTTTTTTTTTTTTTACAATGACGAATGCTGAATTCAAGCTTCAAAAAGTTCAAAGACCGAGCACCTATGCTGAAGCAGGGATATCCTTAAAACCGGACCTGTTGGTGGCCCTTAAAGACTGGAGTTGGCCACCCCTGACCTACATCTTTTTCATGTTGGAGCAATGAAGCTGAGCTAAAGCAATTTTTGAAGATCTGACAATTGCAGACCTTAAAGCAGCAACCCCCAATTTTCACACGGATGGGAAGCAGGGCATCCCCGGAGCCCACGTGCACAATTTTCCACTCACCCCCCCACCCCCTCCCCATACCAGAGAACCTCACCAGGACAGCTAGTACGCCATAGTCTTCAGGGCAGTCAGCATGCTACCTGCCCTGGTAAGTGAACATCCCTTAAAAAGAACTTTAAATATCCTGCGTTATCACGCGGTCCAACGCAAAGCTGTGATGTCATCCACTGCCTATTGGCCAGTGTGACATGGGATTTAAATACCAGGAAGTACAAGCGCTACCTTCCCCGGTAAGATCTCAGAAGGCAGGGATCACAGGAGCAGAAATAAACGTGGTTCATGTCTGGGGGTCCAGGGGATTGTTAGGTGGTTGAAACTACTGCTTTATGACTGTATTTCTTTTAGTGTCCATTTTTAATCATAATTACTACTAATTTGTCAACTTTATAAACAGTTTGGCTCTTTCAGGTATTAGTTTGCAACCTTTACTAATATGCTTTCAGAACCATAAAAAAATGTTCTTCAAATATTAGTCAAACTACTATTTGTTTGTAGCTTTCTGCAAAACAGTGAACACCAAATTTAAACTGTAACAAAAACCAGAGAAGCCCAGAGTTACATCCAATATGACAAAAATACACAGTCAAATACCTACATATATATATATATATATATATATATATATCTTGAAAAAGGGTCATTTAGTTAAACCCTTTGGCCAAAGCGTATAAGTATGCGAGCCACATCAAGGCATGACCAATTCACAGGTCCTAACACTAGCTGATTAAAATTCTTATTTACCTCTATAATTAGAGGAAGAATGTTCCTAGCATTGGACCTGTCCCAACCAGCTGCACGAAAAGAAAACCTGCTTACTTGGAAAGTGGGGAGGGGCGAGTTTAAACCCTGGGATGGAGGGGCCACTGACCTCCAAAACAGCTGACAAAGTGAACACCAAATTTAAACTGTAATTGGTTCTTTCACAACATTGCTGGAGAGGACAGGAGCAGGGGGGGGGGGGTTATTACTACACCAAAATGATATTGTTTACATGTTTAGTTATGACAACCCAGCAAAGGTGAGGAATAAGCACGACGCTGGGCGCCAAGCTACACACTTACTGCTGCAGCACAAAGCGGATCCAGAGAGGTCACTTGCACTGGGCAGCCGCCTTTCAAGAGAAATCCCACATCCCCGTCTTCAGCGGTCAGACAGAGCTTCCGTGGGGCCGACCACCTTTGTCTCGCTGAAAACACGGACAGTGGACCCTAAACATCGGAGCAAAAATATGATCTATAAGACCTGCGCATTACGACGAGCACGAAGGAATACTGGGATTGTTCAAAAGGATTACGCATTCCTGCACTGCAAGCAGCAGGATTATTTTTAGACGTACAAATAAATATATTATATATTTGTGGCATTTAACATCCCCCTGGTTTCTTCAAACAATTGTACGACAGTAACGTTCAGACCATCTGTAGGTCATTGTAAATGTAATTATGTCAGCACATTTAACCAATGGTCAATTGGTCAGATGTTATTTTTCATGCCCATGGGGAATACTAGCACAGGTCAAGACTCGGCATTCATGGTCTTTATTAATTAATCCAGTATCCGCTCCAAAAGGAGGACCTATTTGACCAGCATTACAAGAATAGGAAGGGCCAGGCCCATATATAAGCTGGAGAAAGGGAAACGTTAATGCCTTAAAAGCCATAGCAGCCGTTGTCATAGTAACCAGCCTGAATACCGAGAGACTGAAAGCACAAAGGATGTTTAATTAATTACTCTGAGCTTAGCTCGGCAACCTTGAATTGCATGATCCCAGTCTTTATAGACCTAGAGAGCAGGTTAGATGGGATCATCTGAAGCAGGAGCATGCACAATGGGCTTTCTTCTCTTCTTCTAACAATGCGGGGGTTCTCAACACCCTCCTCCAGGTCAGGTTTTCAGGAAATCCCTGCTTCAGCACAGGTGGCTCAATCAGTGGCTCAGTCGAAGACTATGCTGAAGCTTGGATACCCTTAAAACCTGACCTGTTTGGGGGTCTTGAGAACCTCTGATGTAGGGAGTTCATTATTGTTAGAACCGTATAATATAAAATCCTGTGCAATTTACTTCAAAGGAATCACACAATTGGTGCGATACATACCAGCTTGTGGAAGGTGTCGGTGGCTTTCACCTTGGAGAGCTGAGTGGGGGCGGTTTCTGCCTTATACTCCGTTTTACCTGGAGAAAATGAATGCAAGTTTGATTTAACAACCGAATTAGGATAGAAAAAGAATAATTAACCCTTGCACTGTCAGGCAGGCGGCTTGCAATGCACAGTACTTTGCAGGATCTTCTGGCAGTAAAAGGGTTAAATGTAATTAAAAACGTTACCATCGCTGTAGTACTTTCACAGCTGATTAGATCTTTGCTGGGGGAGCTGTGGCTTCAATGTATTTAATGACAGTATAAATATTATATTAAGAACGACTCGTGAGTGCAGCTGCGATCTTTAATCATAATTCTATTTGAATTCTGAATGGCAGGCCAATAGCCTCCATTTCTCATTACTAAGCCACAAGCCGGATGTGCAGACATCTGAACATCACAGTGTGAGGCTCACTGTTTACTTTGGGGGTTATTAATGAAACTGCAATAGTTCAATTCAATTAATAACTCCCATTAAGGTCCTGTCATGCGAGCACTTAGAAACCATCACTTGCAACAACAACAAAACAAGACATTTTAAAAATCATACTTCTAGATTTCAAACACAAAGGGGGAAGCTCTGAAACCGCCACATCTTTTAGAGACCTTCGTCTGACACTTCCATCTCACTAAAGGCCTCAGTGTGCCCCATAACACAGCTCATGGGGAACAGAAATGCAGCCAAATGCTTTACACCAGGGATTCTCAAACTGCGGCCACGTGTCCAGGAATAATGTGGTGGATGTCTCTAACATACCACAAATTCTGTTCAGATTTCAACTGCAGCCTACGGCCTTTTCGATCATGTTCAGCAGATACAATGTAAGCGCCAACTACTGGTTTTGTGACATGCTGCTTTTCAGACCCTGTATCCCAGTCCTCAAGGGCCACCAACAGGTTAAGTTTTAGGGATATCCCTGCTTCAGCACAGGTGGCTCAGTCAGTGGCTTAGTCTAACCGAGTCACCTCTGCTGAAGCTTGGATATCTCTAAAACCTGACCTGTTGGTGGCCCTTGAGGACTGGAGTTGACCACCGCTGCTGTATTGCATTGGATATATGTTGATAGACTAAGTAGATATTTATTGTGCCCTGGCCTGCGAGAAGGAAACGGTTGAGAACACCTGCTTCAGTGCAACACGCAACATTCAGACATACTGCACTTACTAACGATGTCAGGGGCTGCCAGCAAAGTCAGAAAGTCATCTTCTTTCTGATAATGAGAGTATTTGAGCAGTGACCGCCTGTGGAAAGCAGACAAGATTTCCTGCAGAACATCAACATGCCTCAGCTTCCTGCACAGATTGGAGAGTCTTATGGCTTCTTCGTGACTGCCAATGGCTTTCCCCAAATGTGCCTTTCCTACAGCAAAATAAGAGCATGTATTAACATAATGGAACAATCCAATGGATGTAATCAAACAAAGTCTTAAAGGAGCAATCCATGCAATATCCTACATGTGTTTTTTTTATTTTTAAATAAATTAGTCCTATATTATAGATAATACTTACTACATTATTATTATTATTTAATTCAACTCTTAATGCCATTTTTAATGAGTTTTAATATACTGAGCATCCTTTGATTTCTACAGCAGGCTTTAGCCCACCTCCCCAGCAGTGCAAGATCTTTGCAACGCTTTCCTGTTTGTGATAATGTGTTGCCAATATTCCCAGCAGTTTGAGCTGCAAACTGTAACAATAGATAATGTTACCTTTAGTAATATAAGAATACATTGTAGCTTCTGAGTTACACTGACTGAAAGATATTGAAACTGAAAGGCAGCCATTTAGTGAACCCTGGAAGCAGAATTGTTGCTCATCCATTACGGGAGAACTAGTCAATCGGCAGCTCAGCTAATTAGTTTTCAATAAAGGTAATCAAAGGCTGCATATACATTTTTTACATGTATTTTTTAAAGTGCCGGTTGGATGGCCTCTTTACCCTTATGCATCATGGGATGATATGCAATAACAACAGAGGTTTACAATACAATTTTTCCTTTTTTTTTCCCCGTGGAAGCTGTGCAATGCCATTTTCTTTGGTTGACCCTTTTCTAGCGATTTTATAAAAAAATAATCATACAACAAACAAGGATCTGAACTATCTCCGGAGTGAAAAGTAACAGCCGTGAGTATTTTCCAAGAGGAAAAGCACACCGCATTAACTCCCGTGACAGCGTAATAGCATGTTTTATAGAAGGGTTGTTATAGCAGACACAGTATCAAAGTTCAACTTCTGGCCTTCATTTTCGTGATAACGTGACGAGAAACACCTATGCAGGATTAAAGAATTGATGCATAGTTCTTGATGTTCAACTGTCTGCACTAACATACTCCAGCAGTGTAATTCTTCATGAGGTTTAAATTCTACTTTTCCAGGTCTCCGTTTTCCATAAAAATATAGATCTTTGGAGAACCAGAATCCACTGGTATTAGATATAGAAAAACCTGTCAGCACTTCATTGTTTTACTGTTTCCTAATGAATGTTGCTTTGTCTCCTGAATGAAGTTACCTAGTTCTGTTCGCTGCTGTTTATCCTTTAATATGGTCATGGCAGGTAGTCCTTCTGGCAAGTGGTCGTAGAGCTGGGATAGCGCCTTCTCCTGCTTGTCTTCATCATCACTCAAGCTCACTGGGAACGAGATCATGCTGTCTTTTAAAGCAGGCAATGCAACTTACTATCAATACCAAAACAAACGTCACTTAAGAGCCACTTAAAATCATTGTGTTTTCTATCTGGGTCACAATAGGAATGTTGGCGCCCATGTGGTTTTCCTTCAGCTCAATTATAAACCACTACAGCTGTGCCAGCAGTCTGTTTTCCACACACTTGTGCAGCTTAGAGAGCAATGGAGAGAACAAGTAGACCTCAAGATGCGGCTTTGTACATGGTTAAATATTAATGCACCAGTCACAGTGACAAGAAATGGGATATTAACGGCTCTGCTGTCAGGGGCGCCAACAGCATATTGCAAAGCAAGGAGCTGTTGACCACTCGAAGTGAAGCAGTTAAGGTAGGGGATCTCAACTCCCATCCTCAAGACCCCCCCCCCCCCCCCCAAAACAGGTCAGGTTGACGATATGGCTGGTTGACAGGTGGCTCAAATCAGTGGCTCGGTCAAAGACCTGTGCTGAAGCTGGGATATCCCTGGGGGGGGGGGGGGGGGAGATGGGGTCTTGAGGACTAGAGTTGAGAACCCCTGAGTTAAGGGATTATGAAAAGCGAGAACATTATGAAAACCAAGAGACCTCACAGTGGGCTTCATTAAAAGTCAATACTTACATTGGTGATCGATCAGTAGGATTGCCACGAAGTAATGAGCAAGGGCTTTGTAATGTTCAGCTTTCACTTGAACCATAATAGACCAGGTGTAAGGGACATTCTCTTTGATGGGTGCCTGGCTCATTGCATTGAAGACCTGCATGTAAACCTCGCTGACCTACAGAAGGTGGTAAATAAATGCATGGTCCTAATAAGATATTTATGCAAAATGTAAACAAATGTCAACAGTTACAGGTTTGCAAAGAATGTTTAAAAAAAATTAAGATTGGTTTCCATGGTAAATATGCAAGATCTAGTTTGCAAAATATGTATATATTTATTTTTTTCCCATTCAATTATTGTACACGACTAGAACATTACAAAAGACTTGATATGAGAAGACATAAAAACACATTCATACATGCACGCACACATAGCTGGAGAGGTACTTGCCACAACACTTAACATCTATTTTCTAATGTCATAAAATATTGAACATGAACCGTCTACATTTATTTATTCCCGCGGGTACCAGCAATTTATTTTCATAGTGAAGTCCACAACCTAATAAATAATACAGAATAAGAGACCGCACCTTTGCCGTTTCCTGCGCCACTTTCACCAGCGTGAAGAATTCATTCTGTATCCCCGGCAAGAGGATTTTCTCAAAGAAGCATTCCTGAGCCTCAGCCAGCAGCAGCTTGATAAGAGCTCCCAGCATAGCCGGACTCAAGTCATAACTTGGCGTGTGGGTGAAAGTTTCCTTCAGATAGTTGAGAACTCCTGTAATAGGGGAAAAAAAAAAAAAAGAGGGTTTTTGGCCGGGTTTAAAGTCCTTTGCACAAAACGTATCGGAGACCGTCCACCTTAGCAAAAACGAACACGTGAACATCTTGATCTGCGTATATTTTCCTTGTACAAAACTTCTTGGATTGGACCTCGATTGTTTCCATATTTGGACAATTCTCCCAGCGTTTTTCAACCTTGTCCAAAAATTACGCTGCAAATTATTTTGGTGTGACTTGGACTCGCTGTGCAGAGTAATACTCCTTGTCCTACATTTAATTACGTCAGGGCTGGCGAGGATGGAAGACACGTATTGCTGGAGGATTCGGCAGGGGCATAGGCCATTAAACAAAAAGAAAACGCGTACTGATGTCTCGCTGGCCTCTCCAGCGTGAACTTGAATATGGATTCATCTTAAATAATGGCAATAAAAAATGTATCCTAAAGTATCACTGTAGCTTCCATATGACAGCTTCCATTACCTCTTTAAATCACCAGCATTTAAAGGGTGGGGGAGGAATGAGAGGACAGAAATATCGCTTATTCTTGCACACTCGTACTCCAAGAGCTAAATCAACACTTATTCATAGAAATTTTCTTAACACATTAGTAAATCATTTGAAAAACATAACGACATTGACAATGGAGTACGTTGTATACCTCCAAGGCTGCAGCCATAGTAGGGGAGACTGCGCGAGCGATGTCGCTAGCGTCTAATACAAAGTATTTGCAGTCAATGCGCACAGCCATAGTGCGCGCGCGTGCACATATAGGAGATGGTGCTGCAGAAACTTGGGCAGACAAATAAGTTTGACTTTTCGGTGCGATGGCCGGACACGTGCGCGGTTCAGCCAATGAGGGCGAACCGCTCACGTGACATCACTGCCACGCCCCTCATCTCTGAAAACATGCAGGCCACAAATCTCTTCAAGTACAGGCACGCGTGATGTCACTATCTACAAGGCCTAAGACGCTTGGGCCCAGATCCACAAAAGGGTGCTAAACTTTAGCATAAGAATGGGAGTGAAGACCCTTTGTTAGGGTGACCAGACATCCCGGTTTAGCCAGGTCAGTCCCGGTTTTTAGCCATTTGGCTCCCGACTTTACTGGCCACTGTCCTGGCTTTTCTCTGCACTGGGCACGAATGCGTGATCGGCCGCAAGTGTGCATGCGTGATCGGCAACTCTGATCATGCATGCACACCAGCAGTCAGCAGACGCTTATTGCGGCCCACTCGCCATTCACGCATGCGCAGTCGGCGCTCATGACTGCGCACGCGCAACATTTGTCCCAGTTCTTGCCGGGACAAAATATGGTCACCCGACCCTTTGTGGGCATAGGCCTTAAGCAGGTTAAACTCATGAAATACAAGGTTAAACAACACAGACACATAGAATATGCCGAGTGGTCGCAAGAGACGGTACTAGTCCCATTTATTTCCAATAGACCTGATCTCTTCTCAGCACATTAAGAAGAAGTGCAGTGTTTTCACCCTTTGCCTTGAACATTTCTCTAGCCCCAGCAAGAAGAGTCAGCAAATTGTGTCTGAACGCACGTAGCTCTGTTATTCACAAGAAAGATGTACTGTACACATGACACTTCCAGGACACTTCTTTACACAGCTCTCCAACAGCTGACTGGTTGCACCAAACCTGTGCCCAGGACATGCTCGAGACGTAACGCTCAATGTATTATTGGTAAAATATTTTATAACTAAATAAAGAGAAAATACTGGGACTTAAAGCGGACTTTCTGTAGTTGTGTCTTAATACATTTGTTCTACTGTAATTTGTCATTTTCACCTCGTTCATATCACGTGTTAAATTCCAAAACATTAAAAAAAATTCAGTTTGCCTTTTTTTGCCGACACTCCATTACCGCACGGTAATGCTAAAAATAAAAAGGTTCAAACTCCTGCTGTATTACTCACATAATAACTTTCCTTTCCCCTACAGCCTCGGTACCACTTGGCAAAGTATATTCCAATGAACAGAAATCATTCTGACATGTTACATCTTGTCAAACATTTTTAATGCTTGTCTCACAGTAATATATATATATTATATATATATACATACACAACACATCACGTTTGTGTTGGTGTATTTGGAGTCCCTGGCTTCCCTGCGCTCCGGCTGGCGGTAATTTCAAGTGTTAGCAATCATTGTATGAGGGAGCAAAGGACGTGCAGGCATTGGATGCCTTTATATCTTGCTGCCAATTCATGGTGAACCTGGGCTGTTTACATCCACTCTGCAAACCTGGGACTCACCCTACCACCGCAGATGACCACAATAGAGATTTCTCTCCCACGAATGGTTCTGTTTCAAATCCTGTAAGTGCATATTCTTATGGGTTGCTGATTTTTTAAATAAATGTACCTTATTTTTTACTCAGTTACGTGCTATGGAGCTTGCGCTTTTGTTTGTTTTTTGTTCATATATATACACATACATACACACTTAGTTAAGTTATGGCGAGTAAAAAAAAGTGGCAAAAACCCTCCACAGTAAAGCATATAGCAAATGGAAATATAACTGTATGCTCATTTGCATGTCTTAGGCAGGTCTGCACCCCGCCTTTCACTATTATCACCCAGCACACACACACTTTTTTTTTAACGCCTCTATACAGCATATTATATAGGGCCTTAGACCCCAACGGCGCACAGATTCCATGGAACATTAAAAAAAAATACTACTTTTTTTTTTACAGACTTGTCAGGACGCAAAGCAAAATTGCTGCCGTGATCGAAGGTCTCTCTTCGAAAACGCAAAAAGGCAGCGAAATTTCAGAGGCGCTACAAACATTTAATTTACATCAATATATTTCAGAAGTTAATAAACTGCTGAAAAAAACGCCAGCGTTGTGTGCAATAAAAACATTTAAAAAAAAAAAAGAAAAGAAAAATTTAATATCACTTTTTCCTGCCTAAATTAACTGCGGCAAAGGAGAAAACTAATCATCATAAAATGCAAAAGCTCTATTTAATCCCCCGCTCCCCCTCCCAAGTGCTAGAAATGCATTGGTGGCCCCAAAGGCACTCAAGGGGTTAAGCGATACTGCTGGCGGTAAGATGCTACACAGCGATACGGAGACTTTTTAGTCATGTCTAACTTGTGAAGAAAAGACGGGAGTTGGGGCTTTTATAGAAGCTAAAAAACAAAAACAAAAAAACAACCACCTGGCTCCACGTCACCTGGAATCTTTTGGGTCACCGCCACGTGACTGACCTGCTGCTCAGAAAGATGCAGGAGTGGAACAGGTTAATCATTAGCCTCACGGTTGAAACAACATGGTATTGTGAAACACCGGCACAGCGAACAAAAGACCAGTTCCACAAAAGCGTGCCAAGCTAAAGCATGCCGTGGCACCCAATGGGCGTGCTAAAGCTTGGCGTGGCACCCAATGGGCGTGCTAAAGCTTGGCGTGGCACCCAATGGGCGTGCTAAAGCTTGGCGTGGCACCCAATGGGCATGCTAAAGCTTGGCGTGGCACCCAATGGGCGTGCTAAAGCTTGGCGTGGCACCCAATGGGCGTGCTAAAGCTTGGCGTGGCACCCAATGGGCGTGCTAAAGCTTGGCGTGGCACCCAATGGGCGTGCTAAAGCTTGGCGTGGCACCCAATGGGCATGCTAAAGCTTGGCTCCCTTGTGTGGATCTGGGCCATAGGGCGTTCTAATACAAAGAACGCACTCAATGTGGTAAATCTTTATACTGAAACTGTAAAGCAGAGGCGGGCAATGCCAGTCCTCAAGGGCCACCAACAGGTCAGGTTATAAGGATATCCCCCTGCTTCAGCAAAGGTGGCTCACACTCCACATTTACACTCAGCCCCTTTAAAATTTTGCCCAGATAATAATTCTAATTGTTTTTTTTGTATAGAGCTGACAGTGTACACAGATCTGTACATAGAGTTTTTGCAGACACGATCCCCCCCCCCCCCCCCCGTAGAGCTTACAATCTGTGTGTTTTTGGTGCCTGGGGCACAGGGAGATAAAGTGACTTGCTCAAGGTCACAAGGAGCCGACACCAGGATCTGAACCAGGTTCAAACTCGGTGTGTTCTCTCTGAGCTACTCATTTAACCCGTCCCAGATACATTAGGTACCACTGTATTTTCTCTACTCCTGCGGAAAGGAGACACTTCCCATAACCTATACTGCTTACCCCACACAAACAACTTCCCACTTAACAGGTACAGCTGATCTTACAGGACCCAAGCGCCACGCCGTGTACCTGCTAAATAGGTGCAGTTGAAGGGAAATAATAATAAAATAACAATAGCTTTATTTCATATAGCGCTTTTGTCACAATTACAGTACGCAGCACATAGGAATGTTACAGATGCAGTCCCTGCCCAGGTGAGCTTACAATCTATGTTTTTGGTGCTTGAGGCACAGGGAGATAAAGTGACTTGCTCAAGGTCACAAGGAGCCGACACCAGGAATTGATCCCCTGATTTAAACTCAGTGTCGTTGTTTACAGAGTCAGCGTCTTTACTCACTGTAAAAACTCACTCCTCCTCCCTCACTCATCATACTCACCCGTTAAATCAATGCTCACTTCACATGTAACCCCCCCCTTTTTAAACACTTACACCCCCTCCCCCAACTGAGCAGCTACAACTAACTGCTGTGAAAGGGTAAAGAAACAAGGTCATTATTAAAATAAGATCAGCAATGAGTTCTCTGCATCCCGTTACTGCGTTCTCTGCGTCCCGTTACTGCGTTCTCTGCATCCCGTTACTGCGTTCTCTGCATCCCGTTACTACGCTGACAATGTAGGGAATACCCAGGAGAGGTTTCTGCGACCGGCCGCGTCGGACCATTCAGAAATATATTGTTTTCGGATGTGTGGGACATCACATACCTGCAGCTTTTTCAAACGAATGAACGGCTTCCTCCAAGCCGGATTTTGTCTGCCGGTTACAGCGGGCGCCGACCTGTGTGTGCAGGGCGCCGATGTTAAATAAAATGCTGGCCTTTTCCAAGGAGATATTCGGCTGACTAACGGGGACGCCGGTAAAAGAATCATACCTAAAAAAAGAGGGAGAGGAAGGAAATCACTGCATGTTACTGATATACTGTACACGCGTGTGCGCGTGTCTATTTAAAAGTACACTCACCCCTACTCAATGTTTTTGACACCCCTTTTTTTGGAGTGGGAAGCAGGGGATCCCCAGAGCAGAAACTCACTATATTCAGATCCAGGGAACCCTTGGTTTCTTAGATACTGAACGCCGAAGGTAGCACCAGTACCATCCCCTCCACGGGAAACAAAAGGGCGGTTTCAATTTCCCTCACGGGCCAATAGGAAGCCTCAGCGTCTTGCGTGGGAGCTTCCTATTGGTCTATGTGATGTGGGGGGTATTTATATACACGGAAATGCCGGTGTTCCCTTTCCCGGGAACCAGGGGGACCCCAGAACTAAAATGAACGCGGTTCAGCTGCGAGTACCCCCTTCTTCCCACCCAGGTAAGGGGGGCAGGCTTTTCATTGCTTCTTTAAATATAGTAGACCATGGGTGGCCAACCCCAGTCCTCAAGGGCCACCAACAGGTCAGGTTTTAAGTATATACCTGCTTCAGCACAGGTGGCACACTTAGTAGCTCAGTTAATGACCTGAGCTGAAGCAGGGATATCCTGAAAACCTGACCTGTTTGTGGCCCTTGAGGACAGGAGTCAGCCACCGCTACAGTAGAGTATAATACAGTTAAAGTGCTGTGCCATATTAGTGGAATAATACTTCCCAGAGAAATTAAATATTATCAGTGGCTTTTCCAGTCGAGCCAGACATAGAACAGGAAAGCGACAAATAGAAATTGCAGCACACACAGCTTTTCTTATCTGCCAGAGTCTGGCTCCGTATGATTATTCACCTCGGGAGACGCACTTCAACATTTGCCGGTATAAGGGGCCTGTTTATCACGGCAAGAGTTTGTTCTTGGACACATCTGGTGCATTCTGTTCCTGACTGCAGAATTGCCACACTATTGTCTTGATAACATAACCCCTATAGTGCAGGTCTGTATTTTTTTGGGCAGCAATCCAGGTTTAAATTTTATTTGAATGTATTATTTTTTTGGAACAGTTTTGAAGCACCGGGCCTCCGGAACGGAACCGCATTGATTTCAGCTCCGGTGACCCCCTGATACTTACAGCCATAGCGGGCACCAGTATCTCTGGCAAGTTTAAAGGTCCAGGTCACGCATATGACGTGGGACATTTAAACGCCATCATTATGATAGGTACACAAGTTCCCTGCTTGCAGAAATACCGGCACCCCCTACAAATCAAACACGTGCAGCTCTGGAGACGCCCTGCCTCAATCCTGGAATAAACAAATTCAATGTGAAAATTGGGGCTAAACTGCCTAACCAACTAGTATGAAACTAGCAGGGTATCCATGGGCCACATCAAGCCCCTTCCCCGTCGCCAATTGAAGAGCGCTGATGTAAGCTTTCCAGCACAGAAATCCATTGTTCCTGTAAACTCGATGTACAATTCTGTGCCATAATGGAATAAATATTATGTCCGCAAATCTTACCATGTGAATAAAACCCCTATGTGTCTGCTAGATGGGAAGAATCGGTTCTCTAGAAACCCAAGCTGATGGAAATAATTGACCAGCAGCTCAATGCCAGCTTCATCTCTGCTGGGAGTTCTGCAGGCCTGGGACAAAGGGGAAAAAAAAAAAGAATTCAAATACTTCCACACATCATCAATATACCTTGTGCTATATGGGACCACAGGTAGGCAGGTTCCTGGTTACTACGCATAGGACAGCTTGAAAACTCAATTAAAAAAAATAAGTATATATTTATATTACTACAAAGCATGAATCACACAGAGACGTATATAGGGGCACATTTATCAAATGCAGGAACTGGATAACGCACTCGTGCTAATGGAAGGTAACGCAGGAACGGGTGCGGTAGCGCATACCGTCACTTGATAAATGTGCCCCATAGAGAGATGTCAACAAGGCAACCATGTGTGACTGAGCTTTAAGTAAAAGATAAACATCATATTTTATTCATTTTCCTGAGTTATTCATGTTGTCTAAGTGTCTGTCTAAGTGCCGTACAATAACACCGGCTTACAACAACACACCCACGCACGGCAAGCAAGCTTTATTAAACCTAATTATGTGAAAGTAACAGAGCAAAACAACAGGTTGGTGTCACATTGTTATCTGATTAAACCTGCACCTCCTAACAATGGCATGAGGAGAATAGGCAAATATCCATCACAAGGCGAAGTACAGTCTGTGTGCAGGAAGTGGCTTCTCATATTATGAAGTCAAGCTGGTTATTTATTTATAAAATGTTTACAAGGAAGTAATACATTGAGAGTTCCCTCTCGTTTTCAAGTATGAGCTTGGCATTTGCAGCGAGTTTAAATAATTAGAAGACCATGGTTCTCAGCTTCAACGCAGTGCCAGAGCTTCAGAGTCTCTCGGACAAGTCAGAATGTTTCCATAAAAATGTCATTTTCTGCAGAATATTCTCGTACTTGGGTCTTTGGACCCTGTTAGCAAGCCGTATACATAAATAGGCCTGCTATGCCCAGGCCAGAAAATGTCAGGGGGCGGTGCTGCGCTTACAGAGGCCCCGCTCTCTTCCCCACAGCAATTAAACTCATTACAGAAGCTCCCCGCTCTCCCCTGGCAAAGGTCTCTTACCTCCTCCTGCAGCATCACCCTCCTCCTTCACCAGCGTCGTGGTGACAAATGACGCAACGACATCACAGTGACGCGTTACCATGACAATGTGGTCACATGGGTCTCGTTGTCATGGAAGCGCGTCGTCACGTGACATCAGGACGATGCAAGAGGAGAAGGCATGGGCGGCAAAAAGGTAAGTGCCTATGGGTGGAAAAATTCTAAAACCAGCCCTGCCTGTCAGCTAGATTACTGACCCTGCTGACCCTCGGGGAAGCCTGCGATGTATCAGACACCCGCGTCTGTAATGTGAACTTTTTACCAGTTGAAATAATACTTTCTTGCCAATCGGTAAAAGTATTTTTGTTACCGAGTCATTAGCATTTTCACTGCTGAGGGTCTGCATGGTATTATAAAGTAGTACATTTCTTTTATAAACATCATAAGGATTACATACATGTTACATAGTGATTTGTTATTGGGATCTACGGGATCCTTCTGACTGAGCCACGTGTGCTGAAGCAGGGATATCCTGAAAACATGACCTGTTAGTGACCCGGGCGGACTGGAGTTGGATGCCCCTGCTTTAGTTTATAGGATTATGTTTAGTAAAACGTTATATTAAAGATCACCCCTGATTCCCGACACACATCTTGACTAGCTCACTTTCTACAACCAGACCCTTATAGAGAGTACATGGCTTTTGGCCTGGGTCCCTCGTTCCAGCATCCACTGTCCTCCCACCTCCTGTAATCTCACAATCCATCGTTTATCCCACCCAACAGACGCCATGCATGTCTGTGGGGCAAACTGGAGTGAATACCAGCAGACCCAGTTAAAATAGACATTTATTTCATACAGGCATAAGCAAATGTTAAACGGTCACAAACCCTTAAGTAACTTTGATTAACTTGTCCCAATAGATTTCCACCAAGCAATTTTCTTCGGATGATTTAAAATCTAACTCCCAAACACAGACTTCAATCCAGCTACCAGCAGCATCACCTTGTCCATCGTTTAATATAGGATCTCAATCAAAAGTACCATGGTGGTTGGCTAAACCAATAACAGGGTCTAATATTTATTTTAGGGCCCCGTTGAGTAGTACACGTACGTTCATGTGTGCGCGCGCATGTATAAACATATACTAATTCGCAAGAAAAACAAAAAGAGACATTAGAGGGAAAAATAAATAAGAGAAAGCAATATTATTGCTTAGAATTATTTTTTAATCACATTTGTGAAAATATTTCATTTCAACCGCAGCAGCGAATACGGTGGGTGTCATGAACCCAATTAAATAGTACCGCTGGGTTATTACCTCTCTGTGGTCCATTAGGTCAGCTAACTCGTTCTCATATTCCGAACCATTTTCACTGTAATGTTCCAGGATGAAGTCCTACAAAGTGAACAGACAATGGAAAGTGGTTATCATTGCGACAGACCGCAGGCATGTTTCGTGACGAAGAAATGGCACCCCCATATAATCCTGGTATTCATTACAAATGTACAACCCGCTCATTTTATACGCAGGTCGTAAATTCTTCAGCGTTTTATTGGTATATCAGAAAAAGAAAACACACACACAAAACCCCAGAGACAGCGATTCTCAGAGACGTCATATACGGATATTTTATGAGGATGTTTTGTTAGGTAACGGAGCAACAGATAAACAGCAACAGTTACATTGCAGGAACAAAATTGGCAATCGATTGTTTTTCTCAAAGAAGGTCAATGTGACATATAAAAGCAAAAAGTATGACTTGGCATGTGCTGATGTGATCTCTTTTTTGTGCTGATGTGATCTCTTTTTTGTGTTGATGGGATCTCTTTTTTAAACAGATTTCTTCAAACAAAAACTTGCTTAAACTCGAAAGACACATTTTAAATAACCAAAATTTCAGTTCTTTATCAAATAAATTGTAGTGTTCAGAGCTTTCAAACGTCACATGCCTCTTCAAGTATACAGTACGCATGACGATACTCATTTAAAAGAGATGTGAGGTTTTAAAAGCGCTTTACACTAACTGAAGAAAAATGGTCATGTTGGTTCAGTAAAAAGGTTTTTAGCGTAGCTTCAATTCGCTATGACCAATTAAACGACTAAAATGCACGTTGACTGAAGAACAAATATATATAATTGCCTGGATCGTCACCTGTTCTTCTAACCTCCTGAAATACCTCTGCTGGCTTCCTATGAATTTCTGTATAAACTACACAATTCTCCTCCTTCCCTTTAACTCTACACTCCTCTGCACCATATCTACATCTACTAGCTGAAAGTACACGGCATTGCTCGGGAGTTCCAAGAGACCAAAAAATACCGAGTATTATAAATTAAATAATTCCATTTTTTAGATCTTTCTTCAGACCGTGCACCTAAGGTTAGGTTAGGTATGGTCTGAAGAAAGGACTGGATAGTCCTGAAACATTACTATATGTATATACCTGCTCTGATGTCTTAATACAGCAGAAGTTTATTTAACTCAACCAAAGGCTCCTGTGTGCTTCATCTATTACTAATACCTGCTCATGTCCGCGTGGATCCAGGTTTGAGACTCCGGGATCAACAGGGGGTGAGCACCAAGGAGGGAAATATTGATAACTTTTTTTTTATTTGTGCCATTCTTTCACTAATTTAGTAAAGCGCTACATGAATACAATTACAAAAAAGAATCCAGTTGCCATTAAATCGTCTATAAAAATATATAATTTTAATCACTTATGAAATGCTTTTCTAATCTACCAGATCTTCATGTAATAGCTGTTAAATGTTTAATAGTTGTTGAAAGAACAGCTGCTGTTATTTTTCTAGTAATAATTAACCAAGATGGATTTATTTTTATTATCCTCTGTTTGACAATCTTTTTTTCTCTGTTGCTTTAATATGTTTATTTATATCACCATCATATAAAATCACTGCATAACAACCCATCCCACTGCTTCCTGCAGCACTAAAACACGCCTGTTAATAGATTATATAGGCTGTGTTTTTCAACAGAAATAGTTTGCACGTGGAATCCTTCATAACCGATCCCCGATTACTCATCGCTGTTACTCTACATAGCATCAATAAGTCCTGTATCTAGGGATAACGAAAGCCAAGGGAGGAAACCAATGACGTTCCTTCCACATTCTGCATGGGAGGTTCCTGGATACCCTTTAAACTACGGAGGGTGGAACAAAGTGTGACTCAACTGCAGATACTATGAGCCGTGCACATGTAGCTCACTATGACAGCTACAATATGCAAATAAAGTTCCTGCTCTGCGTTAGTCAATGAATTTAGCGAATAAACGGTCACAGAAAGTTAACCCTTTGATCAAACCTTATCTTTTGATTTATTTTAGCTCACGTGGAAAAATGAGTTGCCTTCTGTTCTGCAACATAGGATTCCAGTGGCCAAATCAGAGCGAAACCTGCAGACTGGACCAAGCTTTAAAGCTCCCCCGCGCAGCGTACAGAAGGTGTGTGTAGGGCATGGCAAATTGAATCTCTTATCTTGAATTACCTTGAGCGCAGTGGTGAAATCAATATCCTTGGTCTCCTTGAGCCCCAATGGAATAAGTGGAATGCTGGAAGTTTGCCTACAAACAGAACAATAATAAATAATGCATTAGAGTAAATAGATGAGACCTCATTCCTAAAGCAGCAAGAGTCTTCTTCACTGAACCCAGGTCCTGAATCCCGGCTCCTTTTGGAAAGCAGCAGTGGTTTGGGGATGTGAGGGGAACGTTTTCAAACGGAACATGGCGCGGGACTGTAAGATCACCAAGGGTGGACGTGTACAGTCGGTCAACCATACTGTATATTAGGGCAGGGGTGCTCAACTCCGGTCCTCAAGACCCCCCCAACAGGTCAGGTTTTCAGAACATCCCAGCTTCAGCACAGGTGGCTCAATCAGAGGCACAGTCAAAGACTGAGCCTCTGATTGAGACACCTGTGCTGAAGCAGGAATATCCTGAAAACCTGACCTGTTGGGGAGGGCTTGAGGACTGAAGTTGAGCACCCCTGCATTAGGGGTCGGTTCACAGTGCATGAGGACGAGAGTTCCCCACTCCCGAGTTAAGCTCTTAGGCTTCTGGGATAAATGGTATAGCACACAGCAGATTAGCGAACCCAGTAGGGGTGTGGCCAGGTTTATCCCAGGTAGTTCATTGCCCAATGATCCGTACACATTCCAGTCACGAGTACAAATGGGTGTTCTCCTTAGCCGCATTTGATTTTGGGAGCAAATTACACGATCTAATACAAAACAGGTCACACGTTGGCACAATTATTTAACCATTACAGTGCTAAAAGCAGTCGCACCTCTGTGTACCCACCCAGTAATCAGGAAGTTGTTTATTATTCACCCACTTTTAATGTTCTCTCTACCTACACAGTAAAAGCCACCACAAATGGTGCGACTTTCCAGAACCCTACAGGACCGGCATTTCAATGGACGGTAAACTTATTTTTTATTAAGACAGGACATAAAACTACTGGGTAACTTTAAATGTGCTCTAATACAGGGGTGGCCAGCTCAAGTCCTCAAGGGCCACCACAAGCCAGGTTTTTAGGATATCCCTGCTTCAGCACAGGTGGCTCTGTCAATGATTCAACTTCTTTCCCTACTGGTGTTCAGAGAGCGTTAAAGCAGCAAAATATCTTCCATTACTTATTTTTTTCGTTTTCTTATTACAGGATTGAAGCAGGGGGTCTCCGGAGCTGAACCCCTTTCATTTCAGCTCCGGAGACCCCTCTACTTGCAGAGATCCTTACTACTGTACCTCCGGTATCTCCATGGAGTTTAAAACGTCCAGGTCACAGGGGCCAATAGGAAGCTGCAAGGGACGACGTTACGGCTTCCTATTGGCCCGTGTGACGCGGAAGAATGAAATGGCGCCATTTCATTAGGTACATACGTTCCTTGGCTGCAGATACCGGCCCCGCTACGGCGGCAAGTATCTCTGGAAGCAGGGGGTCCCCGGAGTTGAAATTAATGTGGTCCAGCTCCAGAGACCCCCAGCTTCAGTCCTAGAACAACAACAAAAAAGGATCTAATACAAGACGTTTTGCCGCTTTGAAAGTATTTATGGGGTAATTCTACATATAGTTCGAAGTGGCCGTTATGCACATAAATCCCCATTAACAACGGGGACTTTTGGCCGAAAAACACCCGACCTGCCGTTTCACACAATATAGAAGGCGGCGGCGGCTCTTGTGGGCAGTAAATAGCCGCAGATGTCATGGTGGCCATGGCAGGGAGGGTACCAGCTGCCCCCAATCTGATCGTTTACTACTACTGTTTTTATTACCCAATAAGAGCTAAAATATAAATATATTTTCTTGCAGAATCCATCAAAAATAGGCAGTTCTCTTTTAAAGCGGCAATTCTCCCCGGAAGCCTACTTGAATTTAACGCCATCATAATCTCTAGCGCCTGCGGTTACCATGGTAACCCTTTAGGCTGCGGCCAGGGGGATGCTGAGAGGGTGTTAACGCAGCCAATCTGTGTTTTCTTACTCTAAGGCAGGGGGTGCGCAAACTGGGGGGGGCGCGCGGAGTTTACAGAGGCCCCGCGCTCTTCCCGAAGGCATTGAAATTAAATGTCGGGGAAGCGGCGATGGCCTCTGCCAACTTCACTTACCTTGGCTCAGACGGCTTCTTGAGACGCATTGCCATGGCAACGTGGCATCACATGATGCCGCGGGGTCACATGATGCCCCGTTGCCACTACGTCTTGGCAGAAAAGAAAAAGAATTCAGCTACTTGGGGAAATTTTTTTTTTTTTCAATTTCTATGTTTAATCATTCTTGCGTGGGCATAAATTTTCTACATTTAATTACTAGCAGGTTCAGTATTCCATATCTGGCAGTAAAGAGGTTAATTTATAGCCAAGTGAGCAGAACTGCTGACTTAAGCCCTGGTATCTTAAGTAAGAGGTATGCTACTTGGGTAAATAAAGGTAGGGCCTGCATACCTCTGCAGCTACTGGAAAAAACACTGCCCGTCCTCAATAATGACTTCATCTTATGTGCTGTCCAGATGCACCCTGATCTTTAAATAACTATATTCCAGGTATGTTGGTAATCTTATCAAGTAATCTCTATCGAAAGAGCACAAACAATGCGGTAAAATCCGGTGCACTCACTCGGTATGCTGATAAACCTCCACGGATATGTTGAGTCCTTCTAATTCCTCCTTAAGAACCTGGAGGTTCGAGTTCACGAAACTCAGCTCCAGAAGCACCTGATCCTTCACTTTATTGTTCGATGTTGCCCTGGAGATGCAGTAAAAGAATTGGGACATTGTGAGTCGGTGAAAAGGAGCCGGAGGGTGTTGGTGACATGGAATATATCAGCGCCATACTCTCAGCCAGCCTGGTCTTTGTGGTAGGCAGTGCACCTGTATGCGATAAAACCTCAAGATGGACAGATCACACAATAGGCTTTTCATTCATTCCATCGACTTCTATCCACAGAGGAGTAGAAGACAAAACGGTCAACTGCATGTTCACCGCTTTCTATAAAAACATCGGTTTTTGGTCGATAGGGGGGGGGGGTAAGCTCCTCCCCTCCCTGCCGAGGGGTAAATATTTTCTCAGTTTTTGCCCCAAAATCCCCACTTACATCAATGAGTTAGTTGTTTTTTTTTGGCCCGAAACCGTCATGAAAGGTCACATCACGGTATATAGAAAGTACCCCCCAAGATGCATAGCAAGCCAGAGTATCACTATATACTTGTCAGACTTACATAGAAGATGAGGTTAAAAAACAGGATATACGTCCATTAAGTTATATAAAATAATATATACACGTCCATCAAGTTATGCTAAATTTAGACAACAGATACTTTATCCTATATTTGTATTTACAGTATTGTTGATTCAGAGGCAAACACTTAAATCCTTTATTGCACGGGGCTCTACGGTGCATACCCCACCAATGGGTTAAAAGACACATTCAAAAAGAGCAAGCATCTCAGAACCATGCGCTCAGTCTGGAAATATAGCAGGGTGCCCATGTATAATTTGTGTTGCAGATGCCACTGGGACCTTCTGGGTTAATATTTAGCTTTGATTAAACCTTTTTTTTGGTCATTGCAATGTCTCTTTTCTTTCTACCATGAGCCTTAGGTTTATTTTTTATTAGCCTGATGCAGTTCTGCTATTCTCTGCTTGAACAGCCACTTTTTTTCTGCCCGTACAAAATATGGCCGTCATCTCATGGAAGAAAGAGACCCATGTGACTAACCTCCTCGCTGCCCGAAGGGCCTGAAACAAACTGCAGTTACCGATCCCCTCTCGGGGTGAAGTCTGTTTTCCCCTATATATTCCCGTCCATTATACATTGTGAGGGTGTGAACACTTCTAACAGATGACTGATGACCAAGTAACAAGGCAACACATGCACTTCAAATAGGTGGGTAATGTGGTTTATCTACCCTGTGTGATATGACCTAACCCTACAATAACAGGGCATCACACAATACTATTGGTACTTTCTCACACTTAGAGTGCCATCGTATGACACTTCCCATACAAATCTCATTTGCATCTTCTTACCCCAACCAGAAGTCCTGTGAAAACAAACTTTACCTATTATGTTTATAGAGGCAGTCCCATATAGCATTCTGTAACAACTGTTGGTTATTACTATGACGAATCCCATTCAAAACAGGCATGAAAGGTTTATCACGCATTCGTGTGTTTGAGCTACTTTATGTAATCTCTAAGGAAAGTGAGAGTGGGGAGAGATCCCAAACAGGCCAAGACGTCCTATTGAGGAGACAGGCTTCCCTTTCCTCTACCTCCCTGATAAACCTTCCCACATCCCATGCAGGACAGTGGAATATTTAGAAGGTGTGCTCCCCAGAGAACGTTCACAGCAGACCCCACTGCTTAACGGGCACAGAGAGACAGCACTTTGAGTGTGACAACAGTTCACGCTCAGGTTACTCTCTCCCTCCTTGAAAGTAACATTAATGCTCTCTATTAAACTTGGCAAAATGCTAAAACCTTCATAAAAGCAGATTTTAGGAAGAAATAAAGGCAATCGGTTTAAAAGGAGCATTAAAAGGGGAATGGCTGCTTTTTTTTAGCATAGGTGAAAAGCAGAGTGTCTCTGGTGTTAATGTCAGCTCCGGAGACCCCTTGCTTTCTTAGAAACTTACCTTCAAGAAGGTGATCCTGGTAACATCCCCTGCTGGGGAAACAAAATGGAGTTTAAAACCTCCCACGCAGGCAAACAGGAAGTACCTTTGTATTAACCTGAGACATGCAGGAGATTTAAGGACCAGGAAGTATTGGCAGCACCTACAGAGGGGAGTGTCTCGGGAAGCCGGGGGTGTCCGGAGCTGAAATTAACGCGGGAAGCCAGTCCCTTTTATTTCCCGTCCAAATCTTCCTTGACAGAGGTTTTCGCATTTTGCCAAGTAAGACAGATACTCTGCATCATTATACAATGTTACTTTCAAGGAGGGAGAGTAATCCAAGCATGAACTGTTGCCACATTCAAAGTGCTGTCTGGCTGTGTTCATTAAGCAGCGGCACCTGCTGTGAATGGGCTCTGGGAACCCGAGGTGGCCCACAGCCGGACAGAACAAAGAGCTCATTTTGTAGAGCAGGGAAAGCGGTGGGAACATACCGTAAGAGGTTCTCCGCGCCCGCTCTCATGCGCATTGCTTTCAGGATCTGCTGGTTTAAGCCGGCCCTTTGATTCTGCAGTTTGCTCCGGCCTGTCTGAGCAATGGATTTCCCCTGCAATAAATAAAAGCAAAATACCTTGTCAAATAGAAAAAAAACCCTCACAACAACAGGGGGGAAAAAATATATAATAATCATAAATGCATTTCAGTTAAAAATAAAAGTTTTTCAACCTTTCTTGCAGGAATGTGTTGCAGGCCTCTCTGGCAGGGAAAGGGTTAAAAGGCTCCAAGCCAGATGCCATGAAAGGAGCAGGGTCGCTTAGCAAAAGGTATATTACAGGTGCAATAAAGGGACAGCGCTCGTCCATCCCGACACGTACTTTGCATTTTATAATGTTTGTACCACAATGGAAGCCATGCTCAAAAGGTTTTTTTTTTTTTTATAGCCAAGAGCTCCAGACCATAAAGGGAACCTGCCTCCCAGCAACACTGTGGCAAAGAGCTAAAGGGAAGCTCCCTCCCAGCAACACTGTGGCAAAGAGCTAAAGGGAAGCTCCCTCCCAGCAACACTGTGGCAAAGAGCTAAAGGGAAGCTCCCTCCCAGCAACACTGTGGCAAAGAGCGTTCATAGAACAAGCACTCGCCACTGGTTTAAATATAAAACAGCAGTGTCAAATATGGTTATTCATTTGTTCAAAGTGTTTTTCTAACATCACACGCCTTGTAACACACACACACACACACACACACACACACACACACACACACACACCTTTATTTACCTTGTACAAATAATACAGCCATACTTCAATTCTACTTCTGCTTTAAATAAATATTACACGTGACAGTATCACGGTATCTACTATACATTTGGAAAGCTGCTCGTCTGTTTGCTATGTATTTGGACGCCTCTTAAAATATCGTGACCACATTTTGCATGATGGTTCCTGAGATCAAGGAGCCAGTTGTCGTCTATGTTTGGATACAATCGGACGCCATTTTTTTTATCAAGATGGTGGACTGAAACTTTAAAACTGCACTGATTTTAACGAACAAACTTCGGCGGGATTTTAAGTATCTGGGCTGAGTGTAGAAAATCCATGTTTTGCACATTGGTAACTTTATGTTGGATGCTCCAGAGCGGTAACTGGAAAAAAAATGTGTATGTTTCATTAAACTAAAAATGAAATTATCCATTTATAAATCTCAGCATTTATTCATTTGTTACAATTCCCAAGCAGCGCCCGGTACTTTCAGCTAGTTTCTCAGAAACTAAAGCAATACAGGCATACCCCGCATTAATGTACACAATGGGACCGGAGCATGTATGTAAAGCGAAAATGTACTTAAAGTGAAGCACTACCTTTTCCCCACTTATCAATGCATGTACTGTACTGCAATCATCATATACGTGCATAACTGATATAAATAACGCATTTTTAACGGGCTCTATAGGCTCCCCGCTTGCGCACAGCTTCAGTACAGGTAGGGAGTTGGTATTGCTGTTCAGGACGTGCTGACAGGCGCATGCATGAGCTGCCGTTTGCCTATTGAGTGAGATGTACTTACTCGCGAGTGTACTTAAAGTGAGTGTCTTTAAACCGGGGTATACCTGTAAGTAGCTGGGTTTGTAGAGCCTCGTACCTCATTGCGATTTTCAGTGACTCTCCAAATCGAGAGCGTCTCCTTGATCTCTTTTAGTTCACACGCGCCCCTCCATATCCAATGTGAAAAATGGGACACATACTTTTACTGTCCTACCTACTTCATTTCCAAGTGACTTTCTTCCCAATCCCAGTCACTCCTTGGTGAACATGGAATACAAAAGCTCAGGATGTGATATTTGTAGAGGTGATGTCACCAGAGTAGGAGATGACATCATGAAGGCAAAAAAACAGCCTATTGTCTGGTGACAAGTACAGATAAACCCTAGGTCAGGAAGAGGTGTTCTATTTTCACTGATCCGTAACCGGGCGTGTAAAAGGTGATTTCACCAGTAAATGGAGAAGATGAGGTTGATGTTACAGAATAGGCTGAATCAGGCAAAATGGTCTAATCATTTGTGAAGTGCCCTGAAAATGACATTAATTGACATGTATGGTACCAGCAACTTAAAGCAGCAACTCCCCCCCCCTCCCTTTAATATGTGCACTAATATACACCCGAAAAAGTTCCGTTAGTGAATGAAACGCGTGTCGGGTTTATGACGTCAGCGTGCGACAGACACAGGTCTCAGTCGGGGTGTTTGCTCTTGATTAGTGGCTAATCTGTGATACAATGTTGCGTACAACTAGCAAACTAAACTATGATGTGGACCCAGAGAGGTATACAAGGAAGAAATCGCAGAGCACTGACGGATTTTCTAATTGTGATTTATTAACGCCAAAAACAAGCAACGTTTCAACCTGGTGGTCTTTCTCAAGTGATATTGTGGATATTGAGAGGTAACCACTAGAAGTATCCAGGCAATATACTACTGATACTAACGTTCAGAACGCTGACAGAAGAGACTGTGGCTCTGCAGAGACATTACCATCAGTGACTGCAATATTTAATTCCTCCTAACATACCACCAAGCTCCCCTCGAGCAGGCAGGTATATAAAGGGGGGATACGGACAGTGTTTCCTGGACATATACCTAGGATTACGGGAGTTTAATGTGAGCAGTAGACTGTCACCCTGATTTAATGTTGGCTCTAATAGGAGCAAATTGTGTATCATAAAGACTAGGATTGAGTCTACGCTATACACAATGAGGGTCATTATTACCTCTGACTGCATACAAGGGCACAGATTACAAAGATAGACACCGGCTCACTGGCTACCAAATAGGTTGTTTTGCTTACTTATTGAACATACCAATTCTACTATATAGGTTTCTAATACGTCTTAGGCTGCGCTTATACAGCCGGGACGCGACCGATGACGTTACCTGTCGCGATGAGTTGTATTTTAAAGTTTCGGCAACCTCGCTGGCTGACGTCATAAAAGGGGAGGGCACAGGCAAGCTCCCGATTGGCCGCAAGGGGAGACTGTCGCTGAAAAAAAATCAAATATCAGCGACTACCAGATTTCTGGTAGCACTGTCGCTCCATCGACGGCGCGTCGCCGGCACTATAAGCGCAGCCTTATACCAAGACTAATATATCGATATAGAAGTTGGGAGGTTCCAAGCATTTGGAAAAGCTATTTCAGGTCACACCAACGCTGAATTAGGCTTTAACTTGATATGTTTTGTCTTTTTTGAACTAATAAAATGTTATTATTTTGTCTATTATTAGAGGTGGAGTGCATCAAAGATTTAGCTTTCTCTTGTAAACTCACAGTATCCTCCTACACAGATTGCACCCCTCTAGAACGTCATTTAATATACTACATATTTAAGCTGAGCAGTAACCCTTTCTCTTCTGTGTTGTCACCAATACAATCCACACAATGATAAGTAATTAGCTAAGGTTCCAATCGATCGGCGAAGATTCGGCTCGGGGGTTCACTAAATGGCTGTCAGTGCGGCAGAAAAGGAGCAAAGGAGAAAGTTCTGTGGGGAAGATCATGTGACCAGGCAGTCACTAGATACAATTGGTGCACTGCTAGAGAGGGCAGGGCTCAAAAAGGGATGTGCCAGAGCCTGTTTCAGAAGAGGAAGGGGATATGACTTTGTAAATGGTTGCTATAGAACCAAAAATGTTTGTTACATTATAAATTTAATTTAGAGTTGTTTTTAACATAAAAAAAATGCTACAATTATTTTCTCATAGTATAGAACTGATTTATTATTAAAAAAAAAAAAAAAACAAGTAGGATATTGCTTGGTCTGCCACTGTAAGGCCTTTATTGAATATGCAGTGTAGCCGCTTCCCCCATTCTGGAGATTTTTTTGTCCCCTTTTATTAGAATAGGGATCACCTCTTCTCCAGCACTGGGAAGTCATATTGAATTCCTAAGACGAAAACAAGGTGTGTAAGAAAACGCCATCAATCACCAATCCAAGCTGCTGGGGCTTTGTTTATTTCAAACCCAGATCACAATACAGTCATTACTCCCAGAAGGGGCTTGTCTTGGAGCTGCATTGTATAACTTGTGCCCTCTTTGAGATGGTAAACCATGTCTGGCAGAACAATGAGATGTTGGAGACATGCCTGGAATGCAGAATGAGAAAATATAGGTGCTGGACTTTAACCAATGGAGGGGAAAAGGAACACATACATTAATGCATTCCTAATTACCATTACAGTCAAGTGGGAAATCTAGGATTGCAGCTTTACAGATTGTGCAATTATAGGCTGCTACTTGTTTCAACTTGTTTAGATCAGGGTTCCTAGGCAAACCTTGATTCCCTGGGTATCCCTTAAGGGTTCCCTGTAATTTTAAGGTCATGTTTAATTTGTACCAAATACAGAAGAATTTACAATGCATCTGATCTCAGACACGCTATTAGAGAGGGTTGGGGTTCCTCACAATGCATCTGATCTCAGACGCGCTATTAGAGAGGGTTGGGGTTCCTCACAATGCATCTGATCTCAGACGCGCTATTAGAGAGGGTTGCGGTTCCTCACAATGCATCTGATCTCAGACGCGCTATTAGAGAGGGTTGGGGTTTCTCAGAATTTCACATAGCGTTCCTTAACAAAAAAAAAAAAAGAAGCAGGTTGGACCCCACAGGTTTAGATACTATGCATGCATGAACACACATTTCACTAGATTGCCGATTAATGGACCGTACAATCCAAAGTTAGGAGCAAGTCCCAGATCACATCTCGTCGATAAAATAGGTCGCAATTAAACCGTTACATCTTTGGATTCTTGTTGAACGCTCCATACTATTTAAATAACAATACTTAAGAGGATATATACACAAAGGTCATTTTTGGGGTAAGTGTGACGCTGACAGTCATTTTCAACTTACTCTGTCAAATGATTGTGTCAGCTAGAGATTTGGGGTGGGGGAGCAGTGTCCATAGGAAAAGTGAGGGAGGAGTCACATAACGCATAAATAATAATAATAATAATTTGTGCTTCACATTTCCTGCCTTCAATCTACGTGGGAAAAAATGCCACGTTTAAGTTAAGGTAACTTAGTGGTCCCAGCATTCTGCACCAGTTGTACAAAACACGCTTACATTTGAGGCAACTACGATCCAACAATTTTAAGTAGAATGGCGCCGGCGTACGCTCCACTGAAAAAGGAATACCTTCCCACCAGAGAATTTACCATCTGAATTGTGGTGGGTTTGTTTTGCTCCAGGAGAGGACAGCAGAAACAGCCTCACATACTCGACATCGCCACTGTTAATTGTCATGAAAGAGGTCATGCGAGTTTGAAGCAGCTCATTTTGTTAGAACTGATCCAGCAGGGTTTGCGCAGGGCACAGCGACCTGCGTCTCCTTGAGGAAAAGCCTCAGGCTGCAGCGATGCCATAACAACCAAGACCTGTGCCTCTATCACGTGGTCTCACCGTGTGTGCCGTGTGCTGCAGTATAAACCCACAGGCACCTGCGCCACTTGTGAAACATATACTGTATGTATATACCTTGTAGATTGTAAGCTCCCCAGGGCAGGGATTTCCTTTTCTATTGTACTAATTATATTATACTTCCCTGTATTGCTGTTCAAATCTTCAGAACAAAATAGGGTTGAAGATCCTCCAGCACTGAAATGGTTAAAGCAGCAAGACGACATTCTTCCCCCTCCCTCCCCCATCTTTTTTTCTTATTTCTATATGTAAAGCATTACCTAAACTGGCAATTGTTTGTTGCTCAGGTGATAAATCTAAAAATCCTTACTAAGCCTACGTAGCTCGCGCCGAAACAAACACTAGGACGCCAATGCATATGCGCATAGTGCGCTCTAGCACGTGCACTACGGGGAGACCGGCGCTTCGCGCTACAAACCAGTTTGTATTTCCCGCGTGACGGCTGTGTCACGTGAGCGGTTCACCCAAAAAGAGGGCGGACCAGCTCCGTGACGTCACGGCCACGCCTCCCTGCTGCAGGCGAGCTTGCGCTGCGCCGAGGAGCGCGGAAGGTAGCACGTATTATGGACGCAGACTAATATAATGGCTGCTTCAGTCAGTGTTACTCAGCAGCTACAATGTATCCTTAGATTACTAAAGTAACATTATCTATTGTTACAGTTTACAGCACAAACTGCTGGAAATATATGCAACAAATTATCACAAACAGGAAAGTGTTGCAAATATTTTGCACTGCTTGGGAGGTGGGCTAAAACCTGCTAGAAATCAAAAGATGCTTTTTTTTTTAATACAGCATTATTTAATGCTACAGAACAGATTTATTTAAAAAAATTTAATTAAAAAACCCACAAGATTTCGCCACGTGTTGCTGCTGTAAGAGGTGCTTAGCCATAATCTGCTGTTCCAACATATTCCAGAACGTAAAGTCACTTCAAATAAGACAGGGTTGGCCAACTTCAGTCCTCAAGAGACACCAACAGGTCAGGTTTTAAGGATATCCCTGCTTCAGCAAAGGTAGCTAAATCAGTCCTGACTGACCCACCTGTGCTGAAGCAGGGATGCCCTGAAAACATGACCTGTTGGTGTCTCTTGAGGATTGGAGTTGGCCACCCCTTAAATAAGACATAATTTCCCCCCAACTTACACCTTTCTAACAACTCTTCTGCCAAAGGAGCCAGCATCAAAACGTCAATTATTCGGAGATATAGACTTTCATTCTCATCAAAATCTCTTTCATTGATGCAAACAGGAACGATGGCCCAAAAGGTTATGTATAATAATATTTATTAAAAGTGTGGTACAATAAAAGGGTACTACAATCTGTGAGTTCAGTAAGGCTGCTACAGGTCTGTGCCATGACTCACTCATGAGTCGTACAATAGGATATTGTGATAGTAGCTGAACACCCAAGTTACAAATCAAGCCATATATGTGTAGAGGTAACAAGTTAAAGTGTTTGTATGACACTCTCCTAAAATTAATGTTATTGTGGTTAGAGGGAGCTGTACAGTGATGGTACAGTATATGCTAAAAATGAACACTTGCGTATCGGCTTTCAAAGGGAAACAGACACCAGCAAGATTACTTTTGTGCGATTTAGCGATTCCTCATTGTCATACAAGCACTTTCATGGTTTGCAAGTCGATAGAACTCTAGGCCTTGTCAATTAGCAGTGGATAATTAACCCAAGTATTTCTTTCAAGAGATACTGAACCCTGCCTTTGTAGCAGTTAATACATTCCACAAAACTCAGCAGGTATTTGTACTTGGTAAACTTCTAGTACAAATGGTGCTCACTGGCCTTTGAAAGCCCTGCCCTGCTGTTACCACCATCAATATAATCGATGAGGCTATAAAGACACTTTCCTGATAAGACAATGCTGTAGGTTGTGTGTGCTGCAGGAAGGTGGAGATCTTCATTGATCATAGGAGGCTGAAGGAGTCCAAAAATGTTTTCATCTCACAGGTTACCTTTCCGTAAATCACATAGATCCCTCGTCACTATGCGGTGACAATATAAATACACTTGCCTAATCAAAGGGTAATGTCACTTATGTCCACATTCAATTCCCCCCTCTAGTTGTTTAAAATGACAAATCTCTAAAGCTGGACAACAGGGAAACAAGAATGTCTAAGTTAACAATCAAGTCCACAGGGCGATCCAGTGCGACGTTACATACAGCTGTAGAGGAGGTTGACAAAAAGACATGTCCATGGAGTTCAACCTGTGTTAAATGCTGGGCTAGAGTGGACCAGGAACGGAGCGTCATAGTCGCAGTGGCAATGGGCCACTAGCAGTTCCATATTGGCCTCAAGCGAGTAACTCGTAGAGAGACTTAAGGGGCAGATAGTTTGTCTTGCCCTTCCAGTTTTAGTTACTGTTGACTGTATTGGTGATCACCCTACATGCCATACAGTACATAGACACAGTTAGACCTGTGAGTTTAATGTTCCTATTGATAGGTTGTAATCACTACAGTGCAATACCCAGGCAAGAGATTGAAAGGTTTTTTTGCATTGGAACACTGAGGGCGTATGTTTGTATATACTTTATATGCTAGTGTGTGTATAAGTGTTTGTGTGTGTGGGTAAGTTTATACATAGGAGGTAGTTTGGTATGAGTGTATGTTTGTGTTTGTATATTTATAGAAGTGTGTGTGTGTAGGAGTGCCCGGCTACGTCTACATGTATATGTTAGTAAGGGTATACATGCTCTCTTGACTCAGTAAGAATGAGTCCTTAGTAATGATCACAGCAAAAGAAAAATGCTCCTATCCACTCGTCTTGTAGGCGTGGAAAATTAGAGGGTGGTAGCAAAAACATTAGGAATGATGCTTGTTTTAATCAAGCGTGACAAAGCCCAGATGCCTGGTTCCTCAGCCCGGGAAGGGGGGGGGGGGGGGGGGGGTGCGCACTGCGGGTGCATCCTGTACAATATCGACGGACTCTAGCACTGGTTAAATGTAGTTATAAACTGTATGCTGAAAGATGATGCGAGTGTTCTACAGAAAAGCTGAACCATGTGCTAATTAAAGGAGGCAGGGCAGATTTTAAACTAGGTGGATCTATGCTGCGGGAGAAATGCCAGATCCTCCCACGTCCATCTCAAAGCTCATAAAACCCACTTAAAGAACAGGCTTTGAATACATAAACAACCTATTTAAAAAAAGTGTATTCCATGGTCTTAACGCCTTCGCTATTGGAAGTGCCTGCAACGTATTGGTTTGTCTTTCTTGTGTCCAACCGGTGAGACTCTTGCACAGGTAGTCCTCGCTATCCAACGTTTCACTTTACAACGAATGGCATATCCAACGCAACCCTGTGGGACATTTTTCGATGCCGGAATGCGTTATCCAACGCTCACCGCCACTGATTAACATGGGACTCACTTTACACCGGTCTCACTATCCAACGCTACTTCCAGAATGGGTTCCGTTGGATAACCGAGGACCGCCTGTAAATATTACGCTCAATATACATGGCCCCTTTTCCAATAGGAATTTAGTATTGTAGAACAGGTCATAGCTTACAAGTTGGTTAAAAACAGCGCACAAGTAGGTAAAGACCACCTTGAACCTACATTAATACCACTGCTTGAAAGTGGTGAAAGATCATTGGAATATCAACAAGCAGATCCCTCTAACTACCAACCCCAAAAAGGCACATTTAATACTAGTGCAGTGTTTTTTCCACCGGGGATCCTAGGAGCCCTTGGGTTCTGTGGGCATCTCTAAAAGGGTTCTCTGCAATTTTTCAGGTCACTTGAAAATTGAACCACAATACAGAAGAATTTACAATGCATCTGATCTCAGACGCGCTATTAGAGAGGGTTGGGGTTCCTTACAATGCATCTGATCTCAGACGCGCTATTAGAGAGGGTTTGGGTTCCTTACAATGCATCTGATTGCAGACGCGCTATTAGAGAGGGTTGGGGTTCCTTGCAATGCATCTGATCTCAGACGCGCTATTAGAGAGGGTTGGGGTTCCTTACAATGCATCTGATCTCAGACGCGCTATTAGAGAGGGTTGGGGTTTCTTCAAATTTCACAATATAATTATAGGATTCTTTAACCAAAAAAGAAAAAGTTGAAAACCACAGCAGTTGTGGATCCCTCACACACACCTCTTGCTTTTCCCATCATTTTTTCTCCCTTTGGCCAATATTCAATGAATCCGTCTTCTTGGTGCTGGAGAACCATTCAGATCCCTTCATTTGTAGGCAACAGAAAAATGTTCCACCCCTACAGGGTCCTTGGAGTATCCAAAAACTATTACTGGCTCTCGGTGACCATTGGGTAAACGAAGACACAGAGAGAACATCTGATATGACCAATGTTATAGGCAAGGGGAAATACCCCCTCAAAACCTTGTGTATTTAAAACTTACAATGTAACCACGGCACTACACCATATTCCTCTTGCTCACCTGCCAGTGCCCCAGAGATGTGGTAGTTATGCAAATGATAACAAAATCAACTCAGAAAAAAAGAACCAACAACAACGCTGCACGCCAGCAAAATAAGCGCTAAAAATAGGAGCGCGAAGCAAACACACATCTTCGGGCGCCATGATTTTTTTCGATCTTTTTTTTTTTTTTTTTAAGGCAATTAGTACATTCTGTATGAATACACAGAAAACACACACATTGATCTGCTACATGCTCCTAATGACCATATGTCCTCATAGGAACTCTTACTATAATAGAAAGACTCCTACCTATGGGAAGGATTTCTCTGTCACATGGTATGAGCATTAGTATAATTAACATGGCGAACTGCACAATATACCGTATACTGGAATAAATTGTTATATTTGCATGTTCAATTACTGTAAATCAAGGGTCTGAATCTCCAGTCGTCAGGGGCCCCCAACAGGCCAGGTTTTATGGATATCCCTGCTTCACAGTCTTGGACAGCCACCTGTGCTGAAGCCTGGATATCCATAAAACCTGGCCTGTTGGGGGGCCTTGAGGACTGGAGTTTCAGACACCTGCTGTAAATTAATATCTTTCACAACATAAAATGTGCACAAATATAATGGATCAATACAGTGGAAAGTACAAAGATCACACACACACACACACTCACACACACACGGCTGGCACCATGTGTGTGTTTCTGGTAGGCAGGAAATCAAAGAAAGAACAGAAGAGTCAGGGCCAGGAACAGCAAATAAATGAAGTAGAAAGCTATATTCCCTTCTTCCTATATTGAGTATGCCGGACTTATTCATGGTAACATTAAAATTCTGCATTAAAGCATAGGAATGCTGAGAAACTCTATTGTATGATATAATTCCTCAGTGAGAGAACTCATTAAGGTGTTAATCCTCGTTAGTATCCAATTTCCTTTCCTCACAAAGTCTAAAGATGAGAATAAAGGAGTATGTAACCACTAAGTAATGTATCATGTCTGTTTATTAGTTGTCAAGTTGTGTTTGTTATATAAACACCGCATGCCTTCTGTACTCAGGATAAAGAATTCAGAGAGGATTCTTTGTATTCGGATTTTTTTTATTACAGACGTCCCCACATCCTCGTCTAGATTAGAACAATTTAAGTAGTACTTTCTGCATCCAATATACAATGTGAGTTTAGAGCGGGAGACAGTAGTATGTAATAAGGAAAGGGACATTAAAGGGCATTATTTGATATAGATGGCTGACTTAGAATGACATTTCTGCAATAAAATGGTAGTAGCCAAACACGCAGCATCTTTTAATGTGCAACAAAATGTACAGCGTACTTAAAAAGTTATGAAATGTAGGTTAAAAGTCATCCTACAAATGGCACAGTGGGTAATAAGAAACCACTTCAGTGCTGATGGGACCCGCAAAATAGCCGCAATTCACGATCATTAACAAGAGACCCATGTAAGGTATAATTGTACACACACACACACACACACACACACGTTGGAACTACATATAATTACAAAATAAATAGAAACGTTGATTCAGCGATAGATTTAGGTATAGAATCACCACACAGGGGTTAGCGAACACTCATGGTTAACTTTGCCACTCACCTGCACGCTCCAATTCCTAACCCCAATATATATTTAAAAAATAAAAATACCAGCAAAAAGTCATATGCCCTGTTTATTCTACAATTCTGTGTGTTTGTGTAGGATAGATAGGATAGATATAGGATAAGATATAGGATAAGATATCCATCCTACTATTCTTACTCATACAGAGAATGTGAAGGGAAGGGACATATATCGGGTACTATGTATCAAGCTCCGAAGATGCAACTTTGACTTTCTATTAATCTCATGTTTTACTAGATGAGGTCCATGAATGACGTTACTCTGCACTCATACTGCCCACTTGGCTTCAGCAAGGAATTTAAGAAGCCGTTAAAAAAAACAAAAACATGTGCTTTAATTTATATTTAATTCCTGCATGTAGGGTACTAGGATGCATCCATTTCTGCGTCTCCTGACGTACATTTTCACAGGTTTCGTTCAACAATGAAACTCGCAGTCGGTGTAAACCCGTTTCCCTAGTAGAAAGGTGCTAAACAAGTTACTTCCGTTTCTCAGGGACATTGTACTAAGGAATGTGACATAACTGATGTACTGTCTGGTGTTTAACATGTCAGCTTGATACATAATATATAGTAGATGTGGTCAATGTGTCTGTTCGCTAGGCACTTGGACTCCTCTGAAGATATCCTATCCAAATCTTGCATGATCTTGAGTTCAAGGAGCAGGTTTTTGTCTACGTTTGGATACAATTCAAAAATGACATCACAAAATCACATGATCCCATCACACAACCCTCAAACTACCACTTAAATCTTGGTCACTCTGAAAATCCAATTTGCAACATTAGCAAAAATACAGGAGCAGCCAAAGTTCATTGTTTGGAACGAGTGTGCAATATCCCACAAGCCTCTCGACCGAACACTCCAGGAGCCCAGAGGCAATGAAACCATTATGGTTGGAGTTGCTGCTGTTTTAACAGGGGGATTTCCGCATTAACTAAAAAAGTAAATTATCCATTTACAAATCTCAATATTTTTTGGTTTCTTAAGACTTCTATCAGCTAGTAACGTATAAACTGTTATCGCTTAGTGTTTACATACAAGGATCGGGGTAAAACAGCAAGATAAGGGACACATGGTAATAGTATACATTACTATTCACAAGGAAAGTTAGTGAAGCGTCCCTTTAGGGTGATGGTTTCATGCACAGCAGGAAGGATAATGGACTAAATTGTATTTGTGAAGCCCTAGATAAAATCATTTGTTCAGTGCTTAGTACGGTGTTTGTTTACAAATAGCATTGATTTTCTGGAAGTGGAAATTACTGCTGAGATAAAACACAATACTGAATTGTTACATTTCCCATTTGATATGGAGTTCAAAAAATAAATAGAGAAATCAGTGAATGGGTTAAATATTCCACTGCTGTAAATATGTACAGTAATTTACAGATTACTCAGCAAGTCATTCATGTCCATCTATCCGACAACTAACGGTCCTCAAACTTTTCATAGCGTTTACAATCCGCCATCTAAACACAGCCCATATTCTGATCTCTATTATTCTACTAGCGGCGTTATCTTATTAAAAAAAGGAGACTTTTCCCTACGGCAAACACCAGCCATCCAACTCGAACATCTATATTACAAGTGTATATAAAGTCTAACCATTTGCTTATAATATTCTTTACAGAATGCCTCATCCAGAAGTTCAGATCCTAATAGGCGTCCTCTAAACAATTGTAGTTTACAACTATATAAAACCTCTTTACCGCCACGGAGGGCAGAGCAGCATTATCAATTAAACAAGTGTGTGCAGATAGAGATAGGCACACACACACACACACACACACACACGTATAATAAATAAAAAGTTTCCTGTTTTAATTTATAAAATGTTTTTACCAGCAATACATTGAGAGTTACCTCTCGTTTTCAAGTATGTCCTGGGCACAGAGTTATGTTGACAATACAGGGTTACATTAAATGGACAGGGTTATACATTATATTTAAAAAGACATTTCATGGACAGTTAGAGAATATATATTATAGGCGTATGTAACAGTTACAGACCAGATTAAAATGTGAGACAGGTTTAATCTTGAAAGAATTTAAACTGGTGGTGGATGTGAGAGTTTCCGGTAGATTGTTCCAGTTTTGGGGTGCACGATAAGAGGAGGAGGAGCGGACGGATACTTTGCTGAGCCTTGGGACCATGAACAGTCTTTTGGAGTCAGATCTAAGGTGATGTGTGTGGTAGGGGTGAGGAGCTTGTTCAGATAGGCGGGTAGCTTATCCAGAAAGTATTTGAAAGCAAGACAGAAAAAAATGTAATTTGTGTCTCGACTCAAGTGATGGCCAATCTAGTTAGTTGTTGGAGCAACCTACAGATTACACGTGCATTATATGACACCTAAAAATAGATTGGAGTGAAGGGGGAAGACATGGTTTACTGTAAGAGTGCTTATGTTTCTTTTTTTAACATTGTCACTGCCGGCAGCGGATGCCAACAGACTGTATCACATTGCTGGCCCCACTACCAATGAAAGGGTTAACCTTGTTTAAAAGTAACAGAAGTTGAAGGAAATCTATACAGAAGGAACTTGATAGGGAGCTAAAGAAACCGAGCAACTGGTTGAACCTGTAATGTTAGATCAAGAGAGTGTGTGAGAGATCTAAGGTTAAATACAGTGTTGCACAAGGAAGTGGAATGTGCATTTGCTTATTGCAAACAAAACCTATAGGTTTGGCAATAAGAGGAAGACATGAAGTCCGGTACGGTCACGTACAAAATAATAACACGTGTGGGATCTAATCCTAATTTCACAAAAACAGATGACAGATTTTCTAAAATCCTATCAGTCACTGTATTTTGGATTTGCAATAAAATAAAATGCCGGGGAGCGCGTGTGCGGCCTCTGTAACTCACTTACCTGGTCTCCGGCGGCTTCTGGCGACGCGGCGTCAGTCACACGATGTCGCGTTCCCAGGGAAACGCGACATCACATGACGTCAGAAAACGCCGGCGATCAGGTAAGTGTGGGGGGCAGGGGGCGGGAAGAGCAGGCAAGGGGCGCAGACTAAAAAGTTTGTGCACCCCTGTCTTAGCATACACTGCTTCCACTGCAGCCAGGGATTCTGGGTAATGACCTGCAAAGGAGCATTCACAATGGGTCACCTTTTGCTTCTTATCCATTTTAACATGGACCACTATAAGCTTATGCCTGCCGCATTACACAGCTTTTCAGCACAGCCTGGGTTAAAGAAGTGAAAGAACTCAAAGATGTCACACTTATAATAATGCATACTGCCTTCCTTAAGGCTTTGTATGACACCTAAATAAAGCAAAGAATGCTGCAGCGATTCCAAAGTCGTGACCATGGCTAAATTACAAGGCAAATTCATACTGCTGGTGACCAAATTTAAGATCCTCCACAAGAAAATATTCTACATTAACATTTACCCGCTTTTCAAAATTGCTGTTTGAGTTTACAGCAAAAAAAGTGTTAGTATTAAAAATAAAGAAAAAAGCTGGTTTCTATAAGAAAAATGTTTTTAACCTCCTTGCAGCCAGAGAGATCAGCAACACAATGACTGGGTCCTAGTTATAACCACAGAGATAAGTAATGCTGGATCACAAAATGATCTAAACTCTCAAACACACAAGGGAGAATTTGATTTGCGGTATTAAAATGACAGAGCAGAGAATGCCTGTCTTCTTACTGGCTCGCCTTTCTGTTCTGTCCAGACCTGTTTTATAGGTGTTCGTCTTTATTTGAAAGACATGGTCTGTACCCCTCAAGACCACGGTTCATCTTATATACTGGGAGATCTTAAACACAATGGGGGTTCAAGAACAGGAGCTTTTTGAAACTATGAAATTAGGTCCTAACAAAAATATAAAACATCTCCTCTCTATAGATAGTGTGTGTGTGTGTGTGTGTGTGTGTGTGTGTGTGTGTGTGTGTGTGTGTGTGTGTGTGTGTGTGTGTGTGTGTGTGTGTGTGTGTGTGTGTGTGTGTGTGTGTGTGTGTGTGTGTGTGTGTGTGTATTACTCTTAGGCAGTGCAGTACACATTAATGAATACCTGTAACTCTCAGCTATGAAATGCACTGGTAGCCCACCCAGCTACTGAAAGCAGCAAGTTACATTGGAAATCTACTGTAATTGAATCACAATAGACAACTGGTCACAATTGGAGGCCTGTGTTGTGCTATTTGCATCATGAAAGAGAATGAAGTACAACTATTCCAACGCTACAATGAGTGTGGCTACAATGAGTGTGGCTACAATGAGTGTGGCTACAATGAGTGTGGCTACAACGTGCAATTCTTCTATTTGGAAAAGCCAACTGGCTACTGTACTTCCACAAATTACCATACAGACTCTTACTGTTTTACATCATTACCAAGCAGATCTGTGATTTTACAGCCACTGTAGTACACTGTGGGCCTTATGCAGAGAGCATCGTTATTTCGAAATTCGCCATTTTTTGTACAATTTCGCGCAGAAACCGGCAGAAAATGGCGAGTTCCGAAAAACGCGCCATTTTGTTTTTTCAATTGCTAAAACTCGCCTCGCGGCTGGCGAGAACCTCCATCTCGCCATTTTTAAAACTCTCCGAATGCAGAGAGGTGCGAACGGCATAAAGCGGCTGTTCGCGCCAAAAAATGCCGCGATTCTCGCATTTTTGCCGCGCCAGGAAAAGATGGCATGATGGCGCTCGCCGCCTATAGTAAAGGGGAAAAAAAAGGCGCGAATTTGTTTTTACACGTTTCTGAAGCGCGCATCTCGCCAATTTAAACTCGCCACACGCATCCATGTTAAACATAGCAGAATTCGCATTTTTCTGCATATGGAGAATAAAACTCTCCAAAAAAGCTACTTTTTATGAAATTCGCCAATTTTAAAATTCTATGCTCTCTGCATAAGGCCCTGTATTTTAAGTGATGTTTTCCCTCGTGGTTTAGGATGAACATTGGAGTTTATACTATACACAGTATTTTGTAATTATGATACAGTGCTGATGGTTTATTTAACAGGAGATATTTTCACCCACCAAAGATTACTGTTATTTTACCAACAGACAGTGTAGCCCTGATACACACCCTAGGCAAGCCCTGCTGCAAATAAATAAACCAAACCCACTTGTATAAATAAGGCTCAACAGAGCAACAGCAGTCACACTTTAAACGTCACAGAACAAAACTATGATACAAAGTGAGTCATAAGGCAAGGTGTGACACTGCACTCATTAACTTGAAAGAGCAGCACACAGGCTATTTAATCTCTATTAAACATAAACCATTCCTCACCACCCCCCCCCCACATTAACCCCTTCAGACCCAGGTGTACCCGATCTTCACAGACTAGGTATTATGTCAGGGAAAAGGGTTAGATCTTCTGGACCATTTAGAAGGGGGTGTAAAAAAAACAAGTCACAGCAGGAGATGGGCTACCATCCGGTAAACTCTTTAACCTGTTCTCTCTCTTCAAGGACTGCAGCAGGACAGCCAGGTAGAGACTGGGTTAACAGAACAATCCGACTCCTGTAGCCAAAAATAAGATGGCTTAAGACCAGGGAAGTTTGTGTTTACAGGGGGGTAAGAGGGGTAGAGAAGTGGGGGCATGGGGTAGGGTGCTTACAAACAACCTCAACATTCAGACTCCCCCCTTTCCAAATCAACAGGTGACATTGTAATCATTTGCTTACCTTCCTGAAATAGTCCCTGTCTGTTAGAGCTTTGCCCTTGGGGTCCCCCGGGAGCACGGTGTCTGTCATCTCTTGGCTCTCAGAAGGGGGGTGACTTTTGGGTGGCACAGCACCAGTGCAAAGGGTCCTACTTGACCCTATCTATCAGCCTGCGCAGAGTTTCCTGCGGGGTAGAACTGTATCAAATGCTTTGCATGCAGAAGGCTGCTTCTCTATTCTGATCCTCGTCCTGCCTCTCTCTCCTCCTCCTCCTGCCTCTCTCTCCTCCTCCTCCTGCCTCTCTCTCCTCCTCCTGCTGCCTCTCCCCTCCTCTCTGCCTCTGTCTAATTCCACCTTCGCAATCCCACTAACCACTCCCACGGGTGACATCTCCAGACACCCCCCCCCCCCCTTTGCTCTGTACCTTGCAATCAGCTCCTAGTCTTAGCTCAGTATTGCTCAGCCTTGTTCCCACAGAGCACCCCCTGTTGAGATGATCCAATTTCTGGTGCACCCCATCATGTTACCCATTGTCACAATTAAGTTCCAATAGAACTGGGTGAAAACCGAAAATACACATTTATTTGTAATATAACTTTACGCCCAAAGGTAGTCTTCTCATAATTACTGTTTTGTAACTGTCATTAAACATTGGTAAATGTTATTTTAAAAGTCAGGTCTTCTACGGTTTGAAATGAAACAAAAACATTTTTAAATCAGCGATAAATAGACCACTGCATGAGTTCAATTACCATTAAATATTCTGGGGCGATTTTCACATATACTTCCTTATGGTTTCAATTTTTTTACAACTTGCCTGGCCGTAATTATTTGAATAATGTGTAGTTTATCGACAAATTAGATTTTGATGTAAACAAATGATACTAATTTAGACTTTTAGATTGTGAGTTTTGCATATGTTACCGAAATTGTGCTGTAAGTTCCTCTGGCAGAGAGGGAATTCAATTCTGCCCGTAGGCCAGCAAAGTCAGCTGTGAAGGGTCAAAAAAAATCCATGTTTCTATCAAAAACCTTAAAAAAAAAAAAAAAATGCAACCAAGTTTTTTTTCTTCTTTTCTTTTTACTTATTGCCTGGAGCAAAGAACTACGAAATCCGCCTGGTTTTCAGGAATATATATAATATATATATATACACACATACATATACAGTACAGGCCTTTAAGCGTTACCTAGTTGTAGCCACAAATTAGCTTGCAGAAAGTCTCACATATTGTCCAACTAGTGCCATTAAGCTATAGATGCAGTGTACCTAACTCAGCCACTGACTACTTTGTAAAGCAGCGGTTTGACTTACACAGACTTTTTGACAAGCTGACTATACTGTATTACTGCTTGTGTCTCTGAAGCGTGACCCGTCCCCCAGTCCATCATATGAATCAGTCCATCATACATCTGAAAACTGCAGCCTATGTAGACCCTTTCACTGCAAGAGGCTCATGTGAAGCATAGCCTTACTTACTAAGCACTAGGACAGTGTTTTTCAACAGGGGTTCGTAGGATTCTGGGCTTCCGCGGGCGTCCCTAAAAGGTTCCTTTTGGACGTTGGTCTTTGATTAATGTAGTGCAGTATTATAAATGTTTTGTTTTCGCCCCAGTTTTGCAGCCGGGGGACCTTGATAAATAATATAAATGAGTCGTGATGTTTTTTTCTCTGGCTCACACAATTAGCCATTTCCAGGAAGAATAAATAGGTTCTCAAACCTTTCTGGGAATTGTGAGGTTCAGGGCATTTGAAAATTGGAGAAAATACAGTACAGAAGAAGTTACAGATCTCAGACGCGCTATTAGAGAGGGTTGGGATTCCGTACAATGCATCTGATCTCAGACACGCTATTAGAGAGGGTTGGGGTCCCTTATAATGCATCTGATCTCAGACACGCTATTAGAGAGAGTTGGGATTCCTTATAATGCATCTGATCTCAGACGCTCTATTAGAGAAGGTTAGGGGGTTCCGAAGAATTTCACAATATAATTATAGGGGTTCTTTAACAAAAACACTGCACTAGGCACTGCTGTTATAGAGGCATCTGGCAATAAATGGCCTATTGGTTCTTTATATTTTTCTTTACCTACAATGTCCCTGTAATTCCTAGTAATGTTATAATGCTCTGCACACATTTATTAATACATTTACTGACTTGTTTGGCCTTCAGACAGCATGACTATTTGGTTAACATGAAATATTAACCTTTTTACTGACCAATTTGATCTGTTTCTGCATGAGGAGCGGCCAACTCCAGTCCTCAAGAGCTACCAACATGTCAGGTTTTCAGGATATCCCTGCTTCAGCACAGGTGGTTCAATTAGTCTTGCTTCAGCACAGGTGGGCTCAGTCTCTGCTTCGGCACAAGTGGCTCAAGAAGCTGTCCTGAAGCAGGGATATCCTGAAAAACTGACCTGTTGGTAGCTCTTGAGGCCTGGACTTGGCTACCCCTGTTCTGCCCTAATGTTGCCGCCTCTGCCAATACCTGACTACAGTGAGTAATGAGAGGTTGCTAGGGCTGGCATTATGCTGTGTGCAGCAAACAAAGCCAGCACCTGCTGTCAATCTCTAAGCTTGAGATGCTGCCAAATGGAAGTCAACAACACAGTGGGGTTATTTATTAACCCTTTTAGTGCCAGCACTTCCACATCACATGACCGCTCTACGGAGGGTTCTCTTCTGGTCTCCAGTGTGATATGCGATGGAGCGCCGATCGCACACAGCCTCTGAAAAACAAGCAATGGGGCCCCTGGGATGCCACTTTTCTTGACGTACACCGTTAGTCATTAGGGCACTGAACTATGGTCCGTTGTGGGTTAATGCGCTCATTCCGGCATTCTGCCATTCAAGTCAATGGCAGTATCTGTTACTGACCTCTGGAAATCTCTCTGCCTAATAATCTCTGTATAAAACTACACAATGACTCTCCTTTCCTTTATGGCTCTACACCTCCATATATCTGAACTGTGATCTCCCCTTACACCCCTACCTCGCCTCTTATGCTCGACCCCAGGCTGTCTCATCTCTGCACCTTCTACCTCTGCAGCCCTCTCACATGTTAAACCTTCCCCCTCTAATCTCTCTCTACCTATGGAACTCTCTTCCACTCACTACTTGTCAAACACCTTCACTTCCAGTTAATGAAACATCTCACTAGATGTTGCACACCTGCACTAGAGGCTGCAGACTCCTTTGACCCCCCTCACTGCACAAATAATGCACTTTTACTCCAACTGTGTCTACTACTTAGATTGTAAGCTCTCTGGGCCAGGGTCTCTCAGTCTTACATTGTCTTCTAATTGCTGCTCACACCCAGTTTGTACCCCCCCCCCGTTTGTAATTTTGTACAGCGCTGCGTACATCGTTGGTTCTATATAAAATTATACATGTATGCCAGAACGGCCGCGTTAACCTATAATAGACCTTTGTGAATAACCTTAATGTGCTTTGGAATTATTCAGATTATGGCAATGCAATATTTTTGCAACTTGTGTTTCCCTCTCTAACAAACACCCAACAGTGGGTGTCTACTAACCAAATCATCATCATCATCATCATCATCATCACCAAAATGGCACTGACTGACCGGGAAAAGTGGGATGGTTCTCAGTGGTACCGATAAACTATTTCAGGGGAGGCCAACTCCAGTCGTTCACGGCCACCAACAGGTCAGATTGTAATGATATCCCTGCTCAGTCCTCGTCCAGGGTGAAGGCTCGGTCTTCAGTGCCGTGACATCCCACGCCGGGCAAGCTGGAGCAATTCTGGGCCATTTGAAAATGGGCTGTAGAGCGCGTGGGGCGGGGCCATGACATTACGGAGCTAGTTCGCCCTCATTGACGACACACACACGTGACCCGGCCATCGCACAACAAATACAAATTGATTTGTCTGCTCATGCAGCGCTCCTCTGAACGCCCACGCTCACTATAGCCGCTCTCATTGCCTCACGCTGACAACGCGTTGCGCATGAGCGCGCAAGCCTTCACCCTGGACAAGGCCTAAAGCACAGGTGGGTCAGTTGAGGACCGAGCCATCTGTGCTGAAGCAGGGATATTCTGAAAGCCTGACCCGTTGGTGGCCCATGGGGGACTGGAGTTAGCCTCCCCTGAACGATTTAATGATATTTAAAACCCAACGGTCGCTGTGTACAGAAATGATTATCTCTTCTCTTGCAGCATGAATAAGGACAAACATCTCTCGGACACACATCTGCAGAGGTTTAACCGCTTCTTATTGGTGATTTGCTCCCTACGAGTAGGAGGGGTGATTCATCTCTTAGTTATCACATTGTTGTGGAATGCTTTGAAAATCAGCACTTTTTTTGTTTTTACCCTACAGCAGAGAGGATGAAATAGGCTTTATGTGTTTGCCCTGGTAGGGGTTATTGTTCAGTCTCCCGGTTGCAGAACTTGACCAAAAAAAACGGCACCAGATTTATCAGGGTCAAATCTTCCCATTAAAACCTATTGGACGTTGGTCTTTGATTAATGTAGTGCAGTATTTTAAATGTTTTGTTTTCGCCCCAATTTTGCAGCCTGGGGACTTTGATAAATAATATAAATGAGTCGTGATGTTTTTTTCTCTGGCTCACACAATTAGCCATTTCCAGGAAGAATAAATAGGTTCTCAAACCTTTCTGGGAATTGAAGAACAATGTCTTAAAACGCACTGCCTATATCAACAGTCTTACGGGCAAAATATGCTCTTACTAGCTATAACTGTCTCATATAGCACTTTCCCCCCAATGGGACTCCAGGCGCGTCACAATTACAGAATAGTGCATAGTACGCAGTACATAGATATTTTTAAAGACACATTCCCTGCCCAGGTGAGTTTACAATCTAATTTTGGTGCCTGAGGAACAGTGAGTTAAAGTGACTTGCCCAAGGTTACAAGAAGCGGACACCGGGATCGGAACCAGGTTCCCCTGCTTCAAACGCAGCGCCATTATTTACAGAGTCAGCATCTTTACTCACCGAGCCGCTCCTCCTCCTCCTTGAGTTCACATCCCACATACATCCATTTCTAAGTAAAGGTCATAGGTCTTACTTTGAGCACAGTGCCATCACACTTAGAAACCACGGCATGAGTAATGCAATTATCTGAAGAAAAACCCATCAGCAGTGTTTGATGATACATCACACATGTACGAGGTTAAAGGTTCAAGGCCACATTTGTTACAGGTTGATCTACAGTACTAGTATTCTGTTATATTTTTATGGATCCACAGTGGAAAACACAGCCAGGCATCACAGTTTTTAGAATGGCACATAGCATAGGTGTAACAGGGACTTATCACTGTTTGAGAGAAACTGCCTCTAAATCCAGCAGCGTGCTGGTTAATTGCACACAGGCAATCAACCAGGCTCCACCTGGCTGATTAAGACTCTTGAGAAAAGCCTGATGTGAGAAACAGGAGAGAGATTTCCTTAGCTCACATTTGGGCTGACAGAAGGAGAGCAGAGAAGCCTGCACACAGACACTGTCTTGAGTACAAAGGCTGTGCTGAGATCAAGACACCCAGACACCTATATTTCCTGGACACAGAGGACCCAGGAACCTGCCAGAGACTGACATGGAGGGCCACCTGCTTAAGGTACCTCCTGAGACTTTGGGGTGATAGGCTGGTAATGGGAACATCCCTCCAGTCCAGCAGATAGGGTGTGGGGAAGTAAGTTACCCTTACACAGGGATAGGGGGTTGTTAATTTGTTGTTTTTTGTATGTTTTGCCTGTATAAAGGAACAGGCTGAATAAAGCCAAGATATAATTCCACCCTAAAACAGTCTCCATTATATGAACCTCTGCACACATCTATTACAATAGGGTAGCAGAAACACAATGTACTATAGCAGGAATATATGTGAAATAGAAATGTTTATCAGCAGTAGGCCCTAAAACTTGCATACAGAACCAGGGCTGAAGCATTAAACAGAATGCTTCATTGCATTTTGCTCACAAACATCATACTTTTGCCACAACAGGTGTTTCATACAAAAATATGGCTGTCTCAGTCTGTTGTCACAGTTATTCTGACCCATCACCAACCTTTCAAAACCTACATTCAGAACATTCTGTTCATCCACATTTTCCCCCAAAGCCTCCACTTATAGGATTCCTAAAAGTCAGAAAAGTTAACCTTTTCTTTGCAATTCTAAATCCCAGAATCCTGTGGGTGAGACGCTCTGCTATCCCATATTCATTTGATGCCACAAACTCCTGTAACTAATAAGGCAATGGCCATTATGTACCAATTAACGTCAGCGCACACCCCATGGTCGCACATCCCAGCATCACATACACTGTGATAAGGAAGGATCCAACAAGGATTAGCACATAATGAAGGAGGATACAAGGACAAGATGTGAACGAACACAGAACGCCAGTGACTGTGATTGCAAAGCCTGGCACAGCAGGTGATAAACTAGCTATAAATATATTATGTGTTGCAATAGGTCATTGCTTTCTTGTAAAAGGTTTGAGAATCTGCTTACTTGGTGGCTACTTGGGCTCTGGTTTTATTACACGGTGCTGACGTCTATTTCCTTAGTCATGAAATCCCAATTGCCCTCTTAGCGTTGAAGGGCGTTTTCCTGCAGACTTCTATCTTTTGCCTCTTAGGCTTGAAATAATATTGCTACCACAGCTCAAACTGATCATACAACCCTTACTGCTCCACCCAGACAATCAACATTGAGTAACTCCATAGCTTGCAAAGATATCAAGGGTAAACATATAGGCAAAATCACTGTGTAAGCGTTGGACAGGTGCCTGACCTCTTATGCCTCTATCCTTAAAAAATTTAATATTACATACATATCTCTAGAGATCAGATGCATTGCAAGGAACCCCAACCCTCTCTAACAGCGTGTCTGAGATCAGATGTATTGTAAGGAACCCCAACCCTCTCTAATAGCGCCTCTGAGATCAGATGCATTGTAAGAAACCCCAACCCTCTCTAATAGCGCGTCTGAGTTCAGATGCATTGTAAATTCGTCTGTATTTGGTACAATTTTCAAATGACCTGAAAATAGTACGAACCCCTTTAGGGACGCCGGAGGAACTCAAGGATCCTAGGAACCCCTGTTTAAAAACACTGGAATAGAGTGTTACATTCTAAAAAAACAAAGGGAAAAGTCATACTGCAGAGCATAAAATGTAAATTGAAAGGTGGCATTAAGAAGCTAAGTGCTCTATTTAGAGGAACACGCCAGGGATGTACACTTTCACAGCTATTTAACGTGGCAATTGAACCGCTGGCGCAACACCTTAGACCGATGAAGGAATTCAAAGGGATACAAGTTGGGTCAGTGGAATTGAAACTGGTAAAAATGTCATTTGCAAGACTTCTATATCCCATGCAGACCAATGCTGATATAACACAAAGACGTAAAACAATTAAACACAGCCATAACAACATTTCCAGGGAAGTGTAAAAAAAGAAAGCGCCTAAAGAGTGACAGAAAAGACTAAGCGCTTAAATAGCTCAAACATATTCTTTTAGCAAAAGGTTTACTGATGGTGTTACAATAATAAAGCAAGTCATGCAGTCTAGGTTTTAAGGCATTCCAGGATTGAAGAAGGGGGTTTCCGGAGCTGAACCCCATTAATTTCAGCTGCAGAGACCCCCAGCTTCCAGAAATACATACCTCCGTAGGAGTGCCGGTATCTCTGGAGTTTAAATAGCCTGGTCACGCAGACCAACAGGAAGTCACACTGGATGACGTCCCGGCTTCCTATTGTAAGGGACATTTAAATGCCATTTCGTTAGGCACGCAGTTCCTTGGCTGCATTGATACCGGAGACCACCCTGCTTCAATCCTGTAATAAACAACCCCCCCCCCCAATAATTAAAATATATATGTGAATTGCTGCTGCAACCTGCGGTCACAGTCGCTGGAATTTAATTTATTTTTTGGACAGCTTGAAAAATAAAATGTTAAAAATGACCGACTGTATAATCAACATCTTAAATTAAAACTTTTTGCAACATCGTTTATCTTTAATTGAATGGGTCGTGTGTTTAACAATGTCTCCTGTTTAAAGCACAGTGTGTGTGTGCGCACCATTAGCATTCGAGCTATGATAACAATGATATTAATATAATGTAACATACAGACACAATAAGATATATATAAACAAAAGGGAGTTATAGTCCCACGGCTACACGCGTTTCTAGGCATAATCAAACAAGAACATTCTAAAGGGAACAAATCCTCCTTAATCATTTTTTCCCATTTGCCTATGTACAGTATTCATTAAAATTATAATTTAATATTAATATTTAACTCTTAGCGCTGGAACATTATGCAACATATAAAGGGATTTACACAGGTTTGTTGGCCCCAAAATGACTTTAATGAGTTGAGAAGGCCCCAGGCTGCTTGGTCCAATCTAAGTAAAGTACAGTACAGTGTATGTAATGAACCAATAAGCCCAATTAATTAAACCCAAGGGGTAATGTTGTTGCTTGGAATAATCGAGTTACAGTGACATTTAAAGTACAATGTGCAGAACTCTACATGTGACACTTGTGCTCCTTCCCCTGATTCAGCCTGCAATATACTGTAATAACATGTGGACAGACAGTCCATCTGTATACTTCAGTATCCAAACAAAGCTACACTTGCAAACCAATGGTTGATGATTCCACCGACTTCTTCATGACAGGGGGATCCCTATAAACTGTCACAAAACTGAAACACACACACGGTCAAGTTAAACACTTTATTGTGTATACAAAGGACAAAAAACCCACAATGTTTCAGGGTAACAAAGTACTTTTTTTTTGGATGTGAGGAGGGGACTTTGTCACCCGAAAACTTTGTGCATTTTTCTCTTTTATAGACACATTAAAATGACCTAACTCTAGCCTTTGCACCAGATCAGTGCACCTGCTCTCGTGCGGAGAGAGTGCATTTCAGTAGGACATGACTTATTGGCACATAAATCATCTCCAGCACTGAATTAGATAACAAACCTGACGATACGTGATACATGTAGTTTCTGCATATCACAAACAGAAAGATGTTTTATAAACACTTCTAAACATATGATAAACTGCTAAATAAACATGCCATGTTCACTAAAAGAACGTGAAACTGCATTGTACTGTAAAATGAAATTCCTTTGAGACAGCGAGCTTTAGCCAGCCTTTGAATACACAGCATCTTAGGAATTACTTGGTGTTACTTATTTTTCTTACACTGTATAAGAAGTAAATTGTAATCATTAGAAACACCGCTGTCACATTGTTAAAAAAAAATGATACATCACTGTAATCAGGTGTTTCCTAATGTTAGCTCACAGTTCCTTTGTGGTATCTGAATACAATTTTGTTTATTGAACCACTTTATATGCGTAGCCCCCTTTCCCTATGAGAACCACGCGTGACGATTACCTGTGAGCGGTAGGCAGGGTTCTCTGCTCTGAATCCCCCCCCATTTAGATTCCATTGATATCCACCTCCATATTTAGTGCACTGCTCCACATGTCTCAGACAGGTCTGCAACCCTGCTTTCCCTCATTATCTCCTAGCCTACAGTACAATGCTTCCACTGCAGCTAGGGATTCTGGGAAATGACATGCAAATGAGCACACAGTGTTATCATTTGCTTGAAATCCATTTTAACATGGACACTAGTGTTGTACTGAGTCCTAATTTTTCAGACAATCGGGTAATGGGTACCCGGTTACCCGGACGGCCGACTGCAGGTAAGTGATGAAGTATTTTCAGCTACTCTGACATTACCTGGCACCGGTTCTTACCCGGTGTCAGGCCCAGCCCCCTGCTGCCGGGTACCGGCTAATTACCCGGTGCTCAGAACATCACTAATGAACACCCTATAAAGCCTATGCCTGCTGTATTACATAGCTTTTCAGGACAGCCTGGGTTTAAGAAGTGCAGAGCCAGTAAACCTACAACCAGAGCACTATTTCGACCTTTTGTGTCACATAACTTATTTAATATGGCATTAATAAAAGCATGAAGATTGGAAAAACCGTTGTGCCCATTTTCTGCTTTCAGTGACATGATGGCCGGCAGTAAAAGCTGAGCATTGCTACAGGACGGCGAGAGACTGGTGTAGCCAGGTGTCACCGCCGTCGCCCCCCCCCCCTCCCCTCCCCTCCCTCCGATGCCAGGGGGATGTTGCAGGGAGGGCGACGGGGTCGCCGGCAGTAAAAGTTGAGCATGGACAATGAGAGACTGGTTATAATCTCGAATATTGACAAAATATAGAAGTTGGACAAATCTGGTATTCTGTAAATGTGCATGTACTTATCCAGACAAGACTGGCTTGGTATGTGCACACAGCGCATAGTAAGTTATATAAAGATTTTATCGTGCTTTTATTTTAGTATAATGAGCTCAAAAAAAGCTTTTTCTTAAAAAATATTTTTTTAATAGAAGGTGCTGAAATCTAAAAAAAACAGATTGTCTACATCAGTGATTACCAACAGAGGGTTTGGGAACCCCTAGCGGTTTGTGGGGGCTTTGCACTTAACAAGGCCCCAATCTGCACCTTGGCGTGGGTGGTATAGCAGTCAATTGCAGCAGCAGCAGCAACCAAAATTGCTCCCCACAATGCTTTGCATCCACAGAGGCAAGGCATTGTGGAGCGCGACTTTGGAAGCTACCGCAGTGAGTGACAGCTATACCCGCCCATCCTATTTGTACACAAAGGCAGGGGTGCACAAACTGGGGAGCGCAAGATTTTCTAGGGGGGGGGGGGCAGCGCTTACAGAGGCCCCACGCTCTTCCCCAAAGCATTTAAATGCCGGGGATCGCACAAGGCCTCTTAACTTGACTCCGGCGGCTACTGCCAACGTGGCACCAAATGACGCTGCATTGCAATGGCAATATGATGTCACATGACCTTGCGACGTCTGAACGCCGGAGACAAGGTAAGGAGGGGGGACGCGAGACGGGGGGGGGGGGGGGGAGTGCTGGCAGAGGCGCGCAGGAGAAAAAGTTGGCATATCCCTGCACTAAGGTATGCCTGGGATCGGGCAAACAGTTGTATTAGCAATAATCTGATCGGTAGGCAAGAAGATTAATTAAGGGTTTGCAGAACAAATATTTTCAAGCAAGGGGGCACCGCGCAAAAAAAGGTTGGGATCTAGTAATCTACATAATACTATAAATGTTTCCCATAAAGGGTAATCTCCCTCAACAAAAATGAGCTTGTATATTTAGGGGACCTAAGAAATGTGGGGCTGAAGGAGTCGCTAAGAAGGCAATCTTTTACGTAAATACACTTAAGGGAGCATCGCAATTCTTTACAGTCCGTTTGAGAACAATTACAATTAAATACAGTTAATTTGTTGCACAAGAGACAGAGAAAAGCCAGAGTTATAATAATAAATGGTTGCATTAAATGAAGAATGGTTATACACATTCAGTTTACAGACATTTCATGGACAGTCAGAAATATGATTATGGGCAGTGTTCGACAAACCTATACATTTGCTCTCCCCGGGCGAGTGGATTTAACCCCCGGGCGAGTAAATATTGGCCCAAGCAGCACACGTTTGGTACTAGGTGGCGAGTAGATTTTTTTGTGTGGCGAGTAGATTTTTTGGTGATTTGTCAACCACTGATTATGGGCATAAGTAAAATTTACAGACAGGATGAAAATTGTGTTAGGTAGAGGTAGGAAAGGCCCGCAGTGTGTTAGCAGAAGTATGAGAGGCCCGCAGTGCGTTAGCAGAGTTAGGATAGGCCTGCAGTGTGTTAGAAGAGGTAGGAGAGGCCTGCAGTGTGTTAGCAGAGGTAGGGTAGGCCCGCAGTGTGTTAGCAGAGGTAGGGTAGGCCCGCAGTGTGTTAGCAGAGGTAGGGTAGGCCCGCAGTGCGTTAGCAGAGGTAGGGTAGGCCCGCAGTGCGTTAGCAGAGGTAGGGTAGGCCCGCAGTGCGTTAGCAGAGGTAGGGTAGGCCCGCAGTGCGTTAGCAGAGGTAGGGTAGGCCCGCAGTGCGTTAGCAGAGGTAGGGTAGGCCCGCAGTGCGTTAGCAGAGGTAGGGTAGGCCCGCAGTGCGTTAGCAGAGGTAGGGTAGGCCCGCAGTGTGTTAGCAGAGGTAGGGTAGGCCCGCAGTGTGTTAGCAGAGGTAGGGTAGGCTTGCATTGCGTTAGCAGAGGTAGGATAGGCCCGCAGTGTGTTGGTAGGGTAGGCTCGCATTGCGTTAGCAGAGGTAGGATAGGCCCGCAGTGCGTTAGCAGAGGTAGGGTAGGCCCGCAGTGCGTTAGCAGAGGTAGGGTAGGCCCGCAGTGCGTTAGCAGAGGTAGGGTAGGCTTGCAGTGCGTTAGCAGAGGTAGGATAGGCCCGCAGTGCGTTAGCAGAGGTAGGATAGGCCCGCAGTGCGTTAGCAGAGGTAGGATAGGCCCGCAGTGCGTTAGCAGAGGTAGGATAGGCCCGCAGTGCGTTAGCAGAGGTAGGATAGGCCCGCAGTGCGTTAGCAGAGGTAGGATAGGCCCGCAGTGCGTTAGCAGAGGTAGGATAGGCCCGCAGTGCGTTAGCAGAGGTAGGATAGGCCCGCAGTGCGTTAGCAGAAGTAGGATAGGCCTTCAGTGTTTTAGGAGAGGTAGGATAGGCCTTCAGTGTGTTAGGAGAGGTAGGATAGGCCTGCAGTGTGTTAGCGTAGGTAGGATAGGCCTGCAGTGTGTTAGCAGAGGTAGGATAGGCCCGCAGTGCGTTAGCAGAGGTAGGATAGGCCCGCAGTGCGTTAGCAGAGGTAGGGTAGGCTCGCATCGTGTTAGAAGAGGTAGGGTAGGCCCGCAGTGTGTTAGCAGAGGTAGGGTAGGCCCGCAGTGTGTTAGCAGAGGTAGGATAGGCCCGCAGTGTGGTAGCAGAGGTAGGATAGGCCCGCAGTGTGGTAGCAGAGGTAGGGTAGGCCCGCAGTGTGTTAGCAGAGGTAGGGTAGGCCCGCAGTGTGTTAGCAGAGGTAGGGTAGGCCCGCAGTGTGTTAGCAGAGGTAGGGTAGGCCTGCAGTGTGTTAGCAGAGGTAGGGTAGGCCCGCAGTGTGTTAGCAGAAGTAGTGTAGGCCCGCAGTGTGTTAGCAGAGGTAGGGTAGGCCCGCAGTGTGTTAGCAGAGGTAGGGTAGGCCCGCAGTGTGTTAGCAGAGGTAGGGTAGGCCCGCAGTGTGTTAGCAGAGGTAGGGTAGGCCCGCAGTGTGTTAGCAGAGGTAGGGTAGGCCTGCAGTGTGTTAGCAGAGGTAGGGTAGGCCTGCAGTGTGTTAGCAGAGGTACGGTAGGCCTGCAGTGTGTTAGCAGAGGTAGGGTAGGCCTGCAGTGTGTTAGAAGAGGCCCTGCCACAAGGAGCTTACAATCTATAAGGCAGAGCTGGTTGAACATTGGGTATAGGGGATGAGAGGGCTGGTGAGTTTAAGAGGCAAAAGAACAGCTTTAACATTACCAAACATCAGCCACCAGTGCCAATCTTCGGCTGACTCCTTTGGGGCAACTCGGGTGTTATATCCCAGAGTTTCTTTGTGAAAATGAAAAAAAGCAGCATAGTACCACTCAGTACCTCAATCAGACATGCAGGGGGGAGGGGCTGATGGAGGCCAGGTGGTCTGAAGTGGCTCTTCTCCTCATGCAGTTAACCCCATCCATGCTGGCTTGGTGGACAGGGACAGTAAAGGCATATGAGCCTCCCTTAGGGGGGCGACTCATGAAGCAAGTGAACCTGTGTCACCTCTGTGTGACCTTGGGCAAGTCACCTTAGGGCCACAGGAGCCAAAATTAGATTGTAAGCTCTTTGGGGGCATTGTCTAATTGTGCCTGTAAAATTCTATGTACAACTCTGTTTAGATTGTCAGCACTATATGAGAACCGGATATTGTGTGTGTTTGGTGTTCAAATAATTTCTTAGCAGAGCTAATATGGGGATCACCCTCTTAATGTGATCAGAGCATCACTATCTCTGCTGAGCATAAGGGATCTGTTTTAAAACAAATATGTATTCTTATTTTCTGTTCTTAATATACAACACATTTTAAAAAAAAATCAATTTTTTAAAATAGAGCATTTCTCCTTTTTGCTATATGGGATTTTAATATCCTACAACAATGCACAGTACCACTGCTGTTTAGTGCCTACAACAATGCACAGTATCATTGCTGTTTAGTGCCTACAACAATGCACAGTACCTCTGCTGTTTAGTAGTAGTGGTATAAGTTAACCCCTGCAGTGCCAGGCAGGCAGTGCATAGTATGATGAGGCCTCCTTGCCTCTCAGTGTAAACACAGCGAGCCCTAAGCGTTACCATGGAGACCGCCAGCACGCGCGCTAGTCACGCTCGCGCAGGAGGAGGAAAGCGAAGCGAGAAATGGAACCCGGTGACTGCGTTGTTTTGACCCCATGGTGGGGCCCGTAAGCCAGAAAGCAAGATGGCCGCGCAGGGCAGCGATGGGGAAGAGGACTTTGTCACCTATGGGAAAGGTTTGGAGCTCTTTGAGGAAGGTAAATCCGGCGCGTGTAACAGCTAGGCGGTTCTCACCGGCCGTGCAAAGTGCGGGCTTACTTTATATTTAACTTTGGGAGGGTGGGGGACTTCAGGGGTGACAGGGCCTGTCACGGACTGCCACAACTTAGAGACATCAGTGTATTTTTATTGGGGGTCTCTGGGGTGTGAGGGTCTCTGGGGTGTTGGAGTCTTGGCTTCGTTGACGTGGGTGGGGTGCTCCGAGAGGCATGGGGGATCTCTGGGGCTCAGGAGGGTTGAGGGGTTCCTTGGGGCGTGGGGGATCTCTGGGGCTCCTAGGGGCATGGGGGATCTCTGGGGCTCCGGAGGGTTGGGGGGCTCATTAGGGCGTGGGGGATCTCTGGGGCTCCTTGGGCCGTGGGGGATCTCTGCGGCTCCGGAGGGTTGGTGGGCTCCTTGGGGCGTGGGGGATCTCTGGGGCTCCGGAGGGTTGGGGGGCTCCTTGGGGCGTGGGGGATCTCTGGGGCTCCGGAGGGTTGGGGGGCTCCTTGACTGTGTGTGTGTCTGTGTGGTTCCTTGAGGGTCATAGGGGGGGGGGGGGGCAATAGATTGTCACACCGTGGCTTATAATCCATCATATAAATGACACAATATCATAGCCAATATAGCATCAGAGGCAATAAAATACAATTGCTGTGGTTGGTATTACCAGTATGTTGACCTAAGTCAGAGCTGTGCAGTCAAACTGTGAGGCATCGGTGGAAGAGAGGAGACTGCCTTAAATCACGTATCATAAATATATATATATATATATATATATATATATATATATATATTACATAGATTATGGACAGCAGCTCATCTCCTCCTCAACAATAACCAGGATGAATCTTGAATAGAGAAGTAATATCTGTGTATAATCCCCCTTAAAGGTCTAATTCAGTAACAAAACATATTGGAACCTCACAAATTAGGGTATAGTAGAAAATATCACATTCATAGCACAGCACACATAGCCGTGCATATGACATATGCGGATATACTCCACTTTGTGCTTTCATCGAACGTGTTATGTTATATACATTCAATTTTTATAACTATTGTTATGAACTTTATGTTTAGTAACTCCAATGTATTGTTTTTATTGTTCTTGGTGGGATTTGTATATCTTTACGACACCGTCACTTTATGGCTATGTTGCTTGTGTTTTGCAGCAGTAGCGTCATGGTTGTTTGGTGCCTTTTATATTGGTGCTCTAAGTGTGTGTATGTGTGTATGTGTGTATGTGTGTATGTGTGTATGTGTATGTGTGTATATATATATATATATATATATATTACCATTCTCTCGTCCGGTAAAGAAAGACTGCACTCGGTTCAGTAATAATGAAAATCTGTATTGGGCATCTGAATAGAAATGATAAATCACCCAATCCGACGTTTCGGTCCTGGAATAGGACCTTTCTCAAGGGGGGTCCTATTCCAGGACCGAAACGTCGGATTTGGTGATTTATCATTTCTATTCAGATGCCAATACAGATTTTCATTATTACTGAACCGAGTGCAGTCTTTCTTTACCGGACGAGAGAATGGTAATGTTGTTTTTCTATTATTTGAGATTAGCACCTGTCTATATGAACCAGTACATTGAGTGCAAGCTGTGATGTTTGTTTATATTTTTATATATATATATATATATATATATATATATATATATATATATATATATATATATATATATATATATATATATATATATATATATATACAGAGCAGATGGCACACAAATACAGATGAAGACAGGTGCTTAGTCCCATATGAATGAATTTAATCAAAGGCTCCTTACCAGGCAGACCAGAGAATCCAGGGAATCCAAAGTAGGCACAGCAAGGAAGAGACAGCACACTTATTAGCAAAAAGAATTGTATTAGTAAAGCAGGCACAAAACACCAACGTTTCGGTCCTAAAAACAGGACCTTTATCAAGGGAGTGCTAGATATATATATATCTCTATCGCACACTGTTTATTTCACATTATCTTGATAAAGGTTTGCAAGCGGACCGCAACGTCTATCTCTGTACAAGAAACTTTTCCTTTTTGTGAAGACCACTAGAGCAGGGGCGTGCAAAATGGGGGGCGGGGGTGCAAGATTTTCGAGGCGGTGTGCGACATTTGCAGAGGCCCTGTGCTCTTCCCCAAGGCATTTAAATGAAATGCTGGGGGATCGCTACAGGCTACGGCAACTTCCCTTGCCAAGTCTTCGGCAATGCAGCATCAAATTACGCTGCATGGTCATTTGACCCCACAGCGTCATTTGACGCCGAAGACAAGGTAAGAAGGGGGGGGAGGGGGTTAGGAATAGGCAAGGGGTGCAGACTGAAAAGTTTACGCAGCCCATGACTAGAGAGCCACTTCTTCACTAGAAGACACCTTTAAGAAGGTGTCTTACAGAGCTGGAAGAGGACTTATGATGGAAGAATACTTGGTATATAAATAACATTTTAAAAAAAAAGGGGAAGGTGGGTTAAATAAATTATCGCCTGCTTGTGTGGCCAACACTATACAATACAGCAAACAAGGAAAAAAGGTGAATCCCCAGAAAAAAAAGTATAGCTCTACATACAATTGAGTTTGCCGATTCCACATTAATCTATTTGAAATGCAAAGAATGCAATATTTGAGGACCGCTCTGGACCTTTCAACTCAATTGTAAGTAGCGCTCCACCTTTTTCAGGCAATTCACCGTTTTTTCCTCATTTACAGAAGACTACTTGGTAAATATACCCCATAATAAATCATTCATGCATTCTGTAGTTCCTTTAAGAACAATTTGCAGAGAAATGGGGGAGATGATGATTTATTGTGTGTTTACAGACAACAGCCTCATTCTAATGTATCACTTTTTTGTTTCAGGTGATCGACCCAAGAGGCCGATTCCGCTTCAAGATCAGACGGTCAAAGATGAAAAAGGACGGTACCAACGGTTCCATGGTGCCTTTACGGGGGGTTTCTCTGCTGGATACTATAACACTGTTGGCTCTAAAGAAGGTAAGTCCCCCTCCTAGATGTGACAGACGATATTTTATGTAAAGTTGTAATTTCTCTGAGAAGAACGGGATTCATGTGTTTTGATCAATTCAATGTAGTGATTGAAAAGTCAACTTATTGAATATTTGGTTTATTTATGCATTGCATCTGCTAAATAAAATAGCCTTGGTTTTACACTTTAAATCAAAATTTTCCTTGCAATTTTTTCATTGTTTAGGTTGGGCACCATCTACTTTTATTTCATCACGTCAAGGAAGATCCGAAAAGCAAGTTAGGAGGCCAGAGGATTTTATGGATGAAGAGGTAAATTACCCTATATCCACTAGACTTTTTAATACATGGTTTCTGTTTACGCTCTTGCATCTTAAAATGTAGATTATTATTTCCCTTGCAGACAGTTTGTAAACGTTTGTTAAACAACAAAAGAATCTGGTACCCTTAATGCTTTAAACCAAAAAAAAGCATTTGAGGAAACATTTCAAACTAGAAGCTTTTGAATTCTCCAACTCAAATAACAACTGCTATTGCATTGACCCCGAAGTGCTGTACCAAACGTTGAGATTGCATGCAAACATCTTGTCACAGTGCAAAGTATTGTGTTCCCTATATTACATTTATGGATTTTATTTTTTCAGAACATCGGTGTTTATTTATTTTTTCTTCTGTTTTTCTGTGTTTTAATTTTATTAGAAAAATCTGGGTTGATCGGTGTTCACAATGAACACAAAATATTAACACGGATTTGAATTTCGCCGTGTAGCACTGTGACTGCGCTGCAATACTAATTCATTTCTATGTATACTTTTTTGTGATCTCTGACGGTCTAAATATTTATAATTACTGACATGTTTTTGATTATGTTTAGGATCTCGGTGAATTTGGAATAGCGCCAAATGAAATTATGACCACCGATGATTTTGCGTCAAAAGCCAAAGATAGAATTAAGGAAAAGGCGAGGCAGCTGGCGTCTGTGACTGCGCCCATTCCTGGCGCTACCATCTTGGAAGATTTAATTGCACCGGCAAAGTACGTTTTTGGGAAAGACATTGGTTTGTTCTGTTATTCATTGTAACTTTACTACATTTAGACGAGATCTGTAAGCAGTCTTACCATTGAAAGAGGTAGTCATCCAACCAGGCGTTACTTCTACTTGTGTGAGCACGACTCTCCCCCTGAAATCCTGCTCAATAAGAACCCTCATTGATCGATTAAACGTTATTTTGATTGGATAAACATTCCTTATGGTTTAGTTTTGTTTTTTCTCTATTTCTAATACCACAGTCAAACAGAATGTTTTTTGTAGTTGATGAGAATGACGTATCAATTGTCTGCGTTATAAAGAAAAGAATATGCGCAGTGTTAACCGCTGTTTTCGTTGTACGGGCAAGTTCTTCTCCTGTTACCCATGACCACCATATCAAATTTTCATGGGTGGAAAGAATATTTTGTCGTTTTTGGGCATACGCTTTGTTCAACGCTCATGCCCAACACTCTTATTTACAGGGGTCCTAAACTCCAGTCCTCAAGACCCCCCCCCCCCCTCCAACAGGTTAGGTTTTCAGGATATCCCTGCTTCAGCACAGGTGGCCCAGTCTTTGTATACCTGTCTTCGACTGAGCCACTGATTGGGCCACCTGTGCTGGAGCAGGGATAATGGGGGTCTTGAGGACTGTAGTTTAGGACCCCTTATTATGTTTCATGTTGGGTTGGTACCATAAAAACATTTCACGTCGGCTTCGTCCTGCTCTGATCCTTCTCTTATTTTTGTTAGAATAACTATCGGCGTGCAGTTGTTGCGACAAATGGGCTGGAAAGAAGGACAAGGATTGGGGCCTCGGACAAAAAGGAAAGCACGTCAACAGAAGCCTGGTATGTGGATATGGAATTTGACACCATAACCAAGAAATGAGACACACTGGGTGGGATTTGTTGGATGACTAAGGCGATTAGAATTTCCTAGCAAATGCAATGGAGGTAGTTCATAACTTCCTCTTAAGAGTCTTAAATAGACGTCATCCATTAAAAAAGGGCCTGTTATAATGAAATGATTACCAAGTCTATACTGAGTTAGAATAGGTGTGTGGCTTGTTCTTATTAACTGCAGCGGTGGCTGGAACCGCTCCTGCTTGTAGCTATACCGGGATTCTTGCACTGCTAGTTTGGTGTAATGGTTCATCTGGGAGCAGTTCTGTTAATAGCAGTCCTGTTAATAGCAGTCCTTTTAATAGCACTTCTAACCTGCTCCTGTTGAAATGACAAGCACACAGAGACAAGCTGATATATACGACTTATCCACCGATTGGGAGGGGATCCACTTTTTGCATGGGACAGAGTAGTTCGCGTTACCTCCGTCTCATCTCAATTATCCCCAACTTGTCAAAATCCACCTTTCTACGCATGGCTGATACGCAAGGCCTTCCTGAAATAGACGCGAGCAGGGATTAAGATTCCATGGCCTACTGTTCATTGATCTGAAACCTTATGGACATTTTTTAGATTAATGTAGGTGGCCTGAATTGGAAATGTGGAAAACCCTTCTTGCACTCGCAAAAGAAGCCCCTAGTGTTGAGACAATAGACCCAGTTTGACGCTATATTTTGCTACTTGCGCGGGACAGGGCATAATATCTCGTGTATATATAAAACATCTCTATGAGCTAAAAATCTATATGAAAACAAAAGTACGCGATTTCCTGGCAAAGGGAATTAGGGGAGGAGATTTCTCAAGTAGAATAGACAAAGATATGTAATATAACAGGCTCATCTTCAGTAGAGAACAGAATAATTAAACATTTGTATAAAATATTATTTAAAGGGTATTATACAGCAGCCCGCCTAACGAGCATAAAATCGGATCAATGCTGAAGAGGCTGTGGTAACAGGTTCCATTAAAGTCATATGATGGGTGTGCCCAGTAATAGTCTTAACGGGAAGCCCTAATCACAGGCGTTTAAGTTCTAATGGGCTTGTGGCTTCTTCTACTAGTTACTGATAGTATGCCTGACTACCCCCTAAAGAAATCATGTATTATATACTTGATAACGCTGCGGGAGGCACAATAGCTGCATTCTGGAGACAGGCTCTGATGCCTCCAGTTGGAAAATGGTGAGAGAGGGTTTTGGGAAGTAATGATCACGGAGAAGTGGGAACACTCAATTCATGACTCTCTAGTCAAGTGTCAGGAAATATGGCAGCCCTGGATAAAATTCCACCAAAAGAGCCACTGAAGGGGGATTTCCCCAAGTTACAACGTAGATTATTCCTCCCCCCCCCCTGCCATCCATGTAGTGTAAAGCCAGTAGAGAGCTTCTTCACTCCAGCACATCTCATTGTAAAAGTACATGTCCTGCAATAATGCAGTATAGACGCAAGGTAACCACTTGTTTCTGCTATCCTGTGTGTTTCTTACAATATTACAAAAAAATAATGTCATTATTGTATGGAATGAGATGTTTATTTGTTTGATCCCCTCCAGAAAGTAGTGTGAAGCTGTATGGTTGCGCATTACCCCCAGCAGGCTCTGAAGGATCAGAGGTACGTCCCAATGTTTCAAAGGCTGTTGCTTCAGCATCTCCTTGCAAAGTTTTTGGAGGTAGGGATGTTCCTGGTTTTTATATTTGCCTTTCGTGACAGGATGAAGAGGACGAGTACCTGCCGGAGAATGTAACCTTTGCGCCCAAAGATGTGATACCAATCGACTTCACTATAAAAGACAATGTTCATGGTTTGGGCTACAGAGGCCTCGATCCGAACAAGGCATTGTTTGGGTCTCAGGATACGCACATTAGCTTATTTGGCGACGGCTCGGACAAGACCAGCAATCTACTTGGCACTGTACGACACGGCAAAGGACGAAAAGTCGGTATATCTGGCCAGGTAAATCATCGATTTAAAGCATTGTTGTGCTTGTGTTGGCAAGTGTCATTCTCTAGTAACAGGAACACGAGTTAATACTTGATTGATGCAGAAATCTAAAAAGAATGAGAAACCTGTGAGAAAGTAAAATAATTATATAATGTACTGTGAATTCTGTAATTTAACGTATAACCCCCCCTAACTAATACACTTTTTTACAGGATTGAACTGAAGGGTCTTCCAGAGTGGGGCAGTGCTATATTGAGCTCTGGAGACCCCTTCAGTTAAAGAGATGCTGATCAGTGAAGGTACTGGTATTACTTCCTGGTTTTTAAAAGGGATTTAAATGGCCGTCCAATAGGAAGCCGGCAACCGAGGATTTTGCAGCTTTCTATTGGTCCGAGATCTAGCAGCCATTTTGTTACCCCTGGAGGGAGATTTGGAGCTAGTAACTTCACCAGTAAGTATCTCGGGAACTGGGGGTGTTCCCTAAACTGAAAATAGCGTGATTCAGTTCCCATCTTGTAGAATAAATGGGTTAAAAAAAAAAATAAGTGTGGGGGGGAGGGGCTGTAGGAGTGGGGTTGCTGCTTTAAGTAGTAAAAGATTAAAAATGCAATTTAAAGCTGCTGCATATTGTAGAAAACTAAGGAAATCCGCGCACACACACCTATGGCAGTGGCTAAAACACCTGCCCATAATAGACTTCAGTATGCCATGTCCCTGCTACGAGACTTTGCCAAAATACACTAATCTATGGTAACAGCAAACGAAAGCTTAGGGACTTCATATCACCATCTTAAATGGGCTTTTTTCTAGCCTGTTTTTTTCTTTTTTTTTTTCTTTTAATAAATGCAGCAGTTCCTTGCCTTTAAGGCAATGTAATTATCTAAGCTGCCGATCGATCCGTTCTCCCGTGATCAATCGGCGAAGATCCTGCTTCCCCGGCCGCGCAATGATTCCCTGAATGGTTGCTATAGCAACCCAAGGAAGCACTTAATACATTACAAAGGGCTTAAAGAGTGAAACAAAATGCAGTAAGTATTATCTGATTTATAAAAAAAACCCCAAGAAAACCCCCCAGTATTTTGAATTAAATGCCGTTTTAATATGTTGCATTTGTTACAAATCTCATGCTTACTACTTACAGATGTAGCAGGACTTGCTGTCTTCGGAGCCGCGGCGGAAAAAGCAAAAACGACGCGACTCCGAAGAAAGTGTCATGCTTCCAAACAGGACCCCCTCTCAGTGTTAATCCTCTGGCACAGGCGCAGCCACATAACCGCAGCTTATCCCGGAGACGGTCTCTCCTGGTACATCTGCATTGCTGTGTCAATATTAAACCAAAATTAGGGTTCACTTATATACAGAGGCAACAAGATGGCGAACCTTGACGCTCTCAATTTTGTTTTTTATACCACATATACAAATCCCACTTGTCAGCCCATTCACGTGTCTCAGACAGGTCGGCAACCCTGCCTTTCGCCGTTATCTCCCAGCATACAGTGCTTCTGCTGCAGCAATGGATTCTGGGATTTGTGTACCTAGCAGTAGGTTAATATTCTGCTTTAAACTTTGAACTCAGGCATTTGGTGTTGGAGCTTTGGAAGACGAAGACGACGATATTTATGGCACCGAGTCGCTGTCCAAATACGATACGGTGGTGAGAGAGGAAGAGAGTGGAGATGGGCTCTTTGGATGGACGGCACCAAAGGAATACAAGAGTAAAAAAGGTGAGAACTTTGGAATATCAAGTTTCTGACGCCCCCCTTTTTTATATCGGCAACTTTGTGTCACAATCGTTCCGATCCAGTAACAAACGCCTTCAATGCTGACGGGGTCAAAGGAGGATATCGACCTCTACTTCAGCCGCTCACCAGAAGGATGTACAGAGACATACCCTGGTGTCACATTTTGAAAGAGCAGCTGCATTTGACAACCATTAAACGTGGGCCCACCCCTGCCGTAATGTGTATTGGGTTCATTGAGCATTACAGACCTGATGTTGAAGCTGGGTGGGGCGGTGGTATAGTTCCCCAGATTATACCTGGACACTAATCAATCGCTCTGTTCTTTCTCTCCCTTCTCCTATCTCAAAACGCATTCATCTTTATTTTCTGCTGTGTGCCAAGTAATTATATCAACAGAGGTGTGTCATTGTTTTGTTTATTTGCGTAGCTGTGGGCAGCATACATCAGTACTACCATCTGAAAACGTTTGTTTGCAATGTATTAGTGTTTATTTACTTCTTCCACATGCAGTATCTAAAAACACTCCCTAAAAAAAAAACAAAGGTGACATTTGAAGGTTTTAGCTAAAAAATGTAAACTTTTAATAGTCCATTTCTAACTCTAGTAGTTGTAGGACTCCGTTAAACTCAAACACTGCTGATGTAGGGAATGAAACAGACTACAAAGTGTATGACTGGGAAAGCGTGATGGGAACAAATGATAGCCGTGGCGTGTCCTTAAAATCCGTCTATGTAGGTAGGTCTGCTGCTTCTCCTTTTTGGAGGGGACGACTGAGCCTCCGCGTGGTTGAGTTGTATGAAGACAGAAGCGCAGAAGATGGAATACACCTCATAGTGTACTCGATGTTACATAGTAGATGACGTTGAAAAAAAAGACATACGTCCATCCAGTACAACCTATGCTAAATTTAGACAACAGATACTTTATCCTTTATCCGTACTTACAGTATATTGATCCAGAGGAAGGCAAACTAAAAACCCCAGTGATACATCATCTGATATCTCATAAGGGGAAAAATAAATTCCTTCCTGACTCCAAATAACGCCAATCAAATAATCCCTGCATCAACATCCTTCACATGTTTACTTATTTGCTATATCCCTGTATACCATCCCTTTCTAAAAAGATGTCCAACCGTTTTTTTTATTTAAGATATCCGTTGTATCTGCCATCACAGTCTCCATTGGTAATGAATCCCACACTGTAACTGCCCTTATTGTAAAGAACCCTTTCCTTTTGTTGCCTTTGGGATGAATAGTCCTTTTGAAAGCTCCTTGTACTGACCCCGGATATTTGTATATAGTTATCATATCCCCTCTTAGACGCCTCTTTTCTAACGTAAACAAATCTAATTTAGCTAGCCTCTCCTCATATTATCCATCCCCTTTATTAATTTGGTGGCTCTTCTCTGCACTCTCTCCAGTTCCATAATGTCTTTTCTAAGTAGTGGTGCCCAAAACTGTACTCCATGATAACAACAGTAGAGTAAAACCATGTATGCAATGCACTCGCAGACGTGTCTGTGCATTTTATACATGGCTTTACTCTACCGTCAACAAAATATATTACACAATACACAGCAATGAATGAAGCTACTTGTCAATTAGCAATACTCGTACCATACAAGTCAGATGAAGCCAAATGGACGGCCTTGGAATATAATTCTTAATGTTCATGACACTGATGGGGATATTTTTTTCCCCCAGGGCTTGCAAAAGAACTTCAAACTATTGGTAAAATATTGGAAGGCTTCTGCATAGCGGCAAAATCGTCTCCGTCTAAAAAGGTAAAGGCAAACTCATCTTTAAATGTATTGCAGTGGCTTTATATGGAGGTCTGTAAGTAGTCAGAGGCACAAGTCCCAGACCACCTTCTTCTTGACAACTTTTAGAGCAAGGATTTAGGGCCTTATTTACCAAGCAGTGTTCTGTCTTGTGACACCCTCCGGTGCTGGACTTGGTGAAGCCCGTTTAAGTCAAAGGTTTGTAAGATATCCCCCAGTGCATGAAAGTGTCTTCTAGCAGAAGACTGCCTAGTATATAGGTGCCTTAGTATCAATTTATGTTGATCTGTGAGTCTACTGATACCTACTTATATTGGTCCCTGGTTATTTAGGGCTATGGGGCTTATTCTATTTGGTCCGATTTCCGGACGCAATTCCCTATTTAAGTTTAGTCCAGGGGTTCTCAACTCCAGTGCTCAAGACCCCCCTAACAGGTCATGTTTTCAGGATATCTCTGCTTTAGCACCGGTGGCTCAGTCTCTCTGACTGAGCCGCCTGTGCTGAAGCAGGCTCTTTGTCTGAGACACTGATTGAGCCAGCTGTGCTGAAGCAAGCTCTTTGATTGAGCTACCTGTGCTGAAGCAGGGATAGCCTTAAGACCTGACCTGTTGGGGGAACTTGAGGACTGGAGTTGAGAATCCTGCCGTAGCCTCTAAAATGATTCTCCAGATGTAGGGTTTGAGCTTCTCCTTGCCATTTGTAAGTCAAAACTAATACGCAGGCCACCTGTAGATCGCGCTTTTTGGTCCTATTTTAGAAATGAAAACAGTGTCCGAGCTGAAGCATTATATGGCGCGGCTTGTTCTTTATAACAGGTGGCCACGTTTATAACATTGCGTGCTACTCCTATAGATTTATTCACCACCTGAGCTTCCGAGGGATTATCGGCCCGTGCACTACTTCAAACCTGTGCTGACTACAGGCAGTCACATTTCCCCAGCGCTCCAAGCACTGCTGGACTCGGCTCCAAAACCTTCACCAAAACCCGTTATTGAGCAGCCGCCGCCGCAAAGCAGACACCATCTTAGTTCTTCCCAGAGAAGGGAAATGCTCGGAGAAACGGCTCTTCCCGGTAAGTGACCTGAGACTTTTTAAACTTCTCAGCACTGTTGATACAATACATCACTTTCAAGATCTCCCAGCGCTGAATGGTTTCAACATCTGGGGAGGCTGGCAGTGCATTGTAGTTGGAAGAGTTGATGGGCCGCTGTATTGAATGGGTTAAAAAATTTTACCATTAAGGTCCCGGTTGCTGGGATGGGTCCCCCATAGTTCCTACACACGCTCTAGTACGGAGATTCTGGGTGAATCGCGGGTTAGAAAAGAATCGAAATAAATGAAGTACTGATAACTTCTTTTTCTTTGATTTGATTCTACAGTTTTGAAGGGGAGTGAAAAGTCATTTTTTTTTGTTAATTTATTTTGAAAGCATTTTCAACTGATCCTCTCTAACCTTTTACCAACAAAACTACTTGCATATGTTTCACCTGTCTGTCCGTGTCTCCCATCGCTAGAAATGAAGGACAGTTCTTGGCATCCACACATTTTTATATATTGATGCATAAGAATATTAAAAATAATTCCGAATACCTACACCTTGTTTTTCTTTCTGGTTTAAAGGAGCATTTCATGATTTTTGTGAAAGAGGTTACTGTTTTAACATGGGGTTGAAGCAGGGGGGGGTCTCCGGAGCGGAACCCCATTAATTTCATGGCTGGGGACCCCCTGCTTCCCGATACTTCCTAAGGAGGTGCCGGTATATAGGCACAGTTTAAAGCCCACGGTCACATGGGCCAATAGGAAGAACCTCCTGATGACATCATGGCTTCCTATTGGCCCACAGGGCGTGGGAGCTTTGAAACTCCGCCATTACATGAGCCCTGCTAGCGGAACGGCTATTGGCGCCCCCCTGCAGCGGTAACGATCTCTGGAACCAGGGGTCCCCAGGGTTGAAATTAATGGGGTTCAGCTCCAGAGACCCGCTGCTTCAATCCTATGTAAAAAAACAAGTCGCCAGCGTGGATTGCCTCTTTTTAAACAGAAATTACTGTAGGGAATGGATCATTATAATATGAAACGAGTCGCAGAAATAAACCTGTTTTTATATCCTCTCTAAGAGGAGGGATGTCGGACCTTTGCATAGTGATTTGTATGTGTCTCCTGTTGTAAATGTCCGGAGCAGGTCCTGCCTCTTTGATGGAGCTTCTTTCTGATAAAGATCAGGAGAGGATAAAAGATTTGAAACGGGCAGCTGAGCAGCAGAAGGTCAAAGCAACGAACCTGGCCCAGGAAGCCTTGAAGAGCCGCTTCCAGCCCACATCTGCAGAGGAAACGCAAACGACATTCAAAGCAGAGGTGCACGGGGGGGAACTGGTCCCAGCGCCAACCGGGGAATTCCGGCCGTTCGAGACCAATCCAGAAAAACAGCAGAGATACGAGAACTACGTGCGGCACCTTCACAAAGGGCAGAAAGGTACGAGGCTGAGCAAGCTGGTCTATCTACAGCACGGCCATCTCCTGTCCTCAAGGGCCGCCAACCGGTTAGGTTTTCTGGATATCCCTGCTTCAGCGTAGAGGGGTCAGAGGCTCAGTCTTCGACTGACCTTGAGAACTGGAGTTGGCCACGCCCAGTCTACACTTTGCCAGGGGAGCACAATCTTTTTTTCCCCTGCGTCCCCCTGCCATCTGTCTCCCTCTCCTCGCGCCCCCCCTGCTTACCTTGCTTCAGGCGTCATGACGTCACGTTGCCACGGCAATGACACTTGAAGCTCCGGAGACCCCCAATTCCCCAAATACTTGCCCGCGCAGAACACGGCTTCTGTTACCATCCAATAGGAAGCCGCAAACCGATGACGTTTGCTTGCAGATCCCGCAACATTTAGTGGCCCGCATTGTCTCTCCAGGAGGGAACTTTATACCCAGTACCTCCGGCAGTAAATATTTTGGGACGCTGCGTGCCCCGGAGCTGAAAATAGCATGTTTCTGCTCAGCAGCGACACCCTGGTTCCAAATCCAGAAAAGAAACAAAAATCCATAAAATAAAAAATACTCAAAGCAGAATTGCTGCTTTAAGAGGTGACCACAAGATTAACCCATGAAGTGCCCATGTCATATCTTGGTGATAGACTCACAAATCCCAATATGACCTTTCTGATCTTCATTACTGTGCAGATTTGGGTGTGTTTTAGCGTTTTATCATGAATGCGTTTTGTGGTTACACACAAACTGAACCTAGTTGACCATAAAAATAATGAACAGTAAATAATTCGGGAGCATAGTCTTTGTTCACAGTATTATACGTAGTGTAATTAACACGGACGCGTTTAAAATTGGATTGGGCGTGTTTGGTACACTAGGAAATCAAGTTACTAGCCAGAAGTCACCAAGAGCTCCGATGCTGATATCTGAACTCTGTTCTCTTAGTATAATTCCTTTACTATTGGGTATTTTGTAAAACGATGAGGTCCAAGCATTCTAAATCTGGTTTGTGTCCTTCCAGATGTACTGGAAAGCTGCCTGGATCACAAGATGACAGAGTGGGAGCGTGGAAGAGAACGTGACGAGTTCATGCGATCCGCAATGCTGTACAAACCATCCAACTCCACACTGGCTTCCAGATTTGCTCGTGCCAAACATGAAGATGATTCTGACAAAGTAGAAGTTCCGAGAGATCAAGAGGTATATCCCCGTTTTTATCTGCGATAATTGAAGTTTTTCTATTTCGCATTAGAGCTTCATAAAAACGTGTCTCTGCAAAACATGCGAAGGTGGGACTGGTTCGCTATGTACACGGTAGAACTTTGTTGATCATGGATGCTCTGAACGCTGCACTAGGGGTGGTGTTCCTTACTACCAAGACAGGCAAGATTTAGATAACCTTTATTTATAGAAACCTGTCTGCTTAGTAACTTTGCTGCCAGACAACCATGCTACACTGGTGGTAAAGGAATTTGAGACTTGCCTACATGGTGGTTTCGTTGGATTTGGCATTGGTCTACATTTTTGTGCAGCTACGCACACAATATGTGCCAACTTCAAGGCATTTTACTTCCCCCCCTTTACAGTAGCGGTTTTTAAATACCTAATGTCTCACGGTAAATGTTGCTTTCCAACAGAATGATGTGAATGACAAAGCAGCAGCTGTGAAGATGAAAATGTTTGGAAAACTTACGAGAGATACATTTGAATGGCACCCTGATAAGCTGCTGTGTAAAAGGTTTAATATTCCTGATCCTTATCCGGGGTAAGCTGTTCATTAATATGTGGTTTACTATTTTAGGCAGTCGTATGCATGCTTGTTCCTATAATAATAACTTTATTTCATATAGCGCTGGTCTCCCAATGGGACTCAAAGTGCTTCACAATTACAGTATAGTGCGTGGTACACAGCACATAGGAATTATTACAGACACAGTCCCTGCCCAGGTGAGCTTACACTCTGATTCTTATGCACAGGGAATAAAGGGACTTGCCCAAGGTCACAAAGAGCTGACATCGGTATTGAACCAGGTTCCCCTGATTCAAACTGAGTGTCATTGTTTACAGAGTCTTGACTCACTGAGCTGCACATTCTCCATGAATGTTTCATTAGGGGAGAGAAGTGTATGTAATCCTTTGTTATTAGGCTTCTCTGTATGAGAGGCCTACGGTGCATTGCATTGAAATGTGCTTGAGTCAAAGGGTTAAGAGAATGCAACTTAATGAAGACTCCAATTCCCCTAAACTTTTAGCCAAGTCCAAAAACGGCTCCCGTGTTTTATTCACTTCTAACAAACTGTTTTTATATCTGAAGCACAGAGCAATAGCGATTTGTCGAAGGATCTCATTTTGCCAGTAATCGAGGTCTCTAACTTCATATGCCAGAACAAGCGAACACCTTATCCGTAAATATCGCTAAAATGGTATACATTATAGTAGTCACGGCTCCCACAAACTTGGCATTTCAGCTGAATTTGTGGGAATATATTTCTAACGTAATTATATAGTTTAAATTAAAATGGTATACACTTTTGAATACATACATTATGTTGTAACATCAGACATTACTTTGCTATGTTTACTTCAGCATTCTATTTTAATTGAAATCATATTAACGACTTAATGCTGTGTGCCGTATTAATTGATACTATCTTATTTTCAGTAGTTAAGCATCTTCAGTGATTCAATATTAATGTAGGAAATAAAATGACCACTTGTGAGCACAGTCACACGTCTCAGACAGGTCTGCAACCCTGCCCTTCCCCATTATCTCTTAGCATACAGTGCTTCCACTGCAGCTTATAGGGGTCCCATGTTAAAATGGACATGAAGCAAAAGGTGACGATGCTCATTTGCATGTCATTTCCCAGTATCCCTGGCTGCGATGTAAGCACTGTATGCTCGGAGGTACAGGCATACCCCGCATTAACGTACGCAATGGGTCCAGAGCATGTATGTAAAGCAAAAATGTACTTAAAGTGAAGCACTCCCTTTTTCCCCCACTTATCGATGCATGTACTGTACTGCAATCGTCATATACGTGCATAACTGATGTAAATAACGCATTTGCAACAGGCTCTATAGTCTCCCCACTTGCGCACAGCTTCGGCACAGGTAGGGAGCCGGTATTGCTGTTCAGGACGTGCTGACAGGCGCATGCGCGAGCTGCCGTTTGCCTATTGGGCGATATGTCCTTACTCGCGAGTGTACTTAAAGTGAGTGTCCTTAAACCGGGGTATGCCTGTAATGGGGAAGGGCAGGGCTGCAGACCTGTCTGAGACTTGTGAATGTGCTCACAAGTGGTATGTTTATTTACTGTACGGTGGAGGGTTTTTGTCACTTTTAACCCACCATAACTTATTGAAATATTAAAATACATTTATATGAAAAAAAATCAACTTCTCTCTTTCTAAAGCTCTTCATATTTATTTATTTCCTTTTCCTAGGTCAACTATTATTGGATTACCAAAAGTTAAAAGGGATAAGTATTCAATATTCAATTTCTTAACCGTTCCTGAAACGCCAAAGCCAAACGTGACCTCACCAAGTGGTGAAACTGCGCCCCAACATGCAACCGGAAATAGTACGTTTCTCCTTCACCTGGCACTAATACGCACATCATTTATCATCAACAGGTTACAATTCTCACATAGTGTGTATGTAGATAGAGAGATATATATACTTATAATGTTTGTGTGCGCGCGCACCCGTTGGTGTTCTTTACGTATATCTTAGTGTGGCGGCACTCCCGAAAAACTAAACAAAAGAGCCCGTGGGGCACATTGTATAATTAAAATAATATCGACGTCCGTAACAAGCACTCGCCGGACTAAATGAATAGTACTTAATATCCCTTGGCACTGTTTATTTTGTCCTGTTAGTGCTTGGTACTGACTTTGTGTGTGTGTGTGTGTGTGTGTGTGTGTGTGTGTGTATATACACACACGTTGCTCAATTACTCTTCTGATGAGTCGCGTCCAACATTTTAGAGCCCAAGAAACCCTCCAGATGGGACGTGTCTGCGGAAGACAAGAAGGATTCAATCAGTGAGTTTCTAAGCCAGGCCCGCACTGAGACCGATCAGAAGCAAACGCCACAACAATCGGCAGAAAAGGATTGCAACCAAGCAACTGCAGCACTTGCAACAAAGGTGAAACTAATATTTTGGTCAGGTCGTATTTGATTTAAACGGACACATACGTTTTTGTTGACTGTTTTAGTTCGATTTATTCCTATGGTAGTTTTAAAAATGTACGTCTAAGCTAAAATTGCATAATTCATGGGGTTTTATTTTGTATGTTTTTATATGCCATTGTATTAAATGATCCAATGAAATTTACAAGAGCGCAGTCTGCGGAGCAATTTCTGAGGCAGCATATAAATTGATTAAAAAAATATACAATTGTAAAAGTTTTGAGTTTATGTAGCACACTTTTAATCTCCAGTTCACACTAATATATCTATATCTATATCTCTTTAGCCTTTGTTGTTTCACTGCTGCATGGATAGAGATTCGTTTTGTGTAATTCAATTGTTAATTATTTTTTAAGACAATTGACTGCAATGTAATTGTAAGGATATTAAAAAGACCTTGTTCTATGTTCTAGGTTGTTCCCGAGCACACAGATCACGTGTCAGAAGAAGAAGAAAAAAGACCACCAATAGATTTATTTAAAGCTATATTTGCCGATTCGTCCGATGAAAAATCATCCTCGTCAGAAGGGGAGAGCGAGGAGGAAGAAGAGGGTTCTCAGGTTATTCTGCCAGACGTTGCAAGTATCGAACCTGTGGATCCTCCTGAAACAACGTTATCGAGCGTTCAAGGTGAGCAGACGCCTCCTGCAGTACACCAGTCCACACCCTTAAATGTAAGGCTACCTACCACTCCTTCACTGATGAAAGGGCCAGAAAAGCTTTGTAAACCAATAATTAAACGCCTACATCATTAAGGAGATAAAAATACATTGTACTGGAATCAAACTGCATTGCACTGTCACCTTCATCTATACCAGGAGTGGCCAACTCCAGTCCTCAAGGGCCACCAACAGGTCAGGGTTTCAGGATAGCCCTGCTTAAGCACAGGTGGCTCAATCCAGGACTCAGTCAGTGACTGAGCCATCTGTGCTGAAGCAGGGCTATCCTAAAAACCTGACCTGTTGGTGGCCCTTGAGGACTGGAGTTGGCCACCCCTGAGCTATGCCCTCGCTCTATGCATTGTCACTGTGTCCATTCCTGTCTTTGGAAGAAGGTCTGAGTTTGCAAGCATTGTGCTCCGCACCTCTCTCCTTTTGTAGAGGTTTGACACACGCGTTCTGGATTTTTCAGTATCTTCATGTTTGTAGGAAGATGGGGGTAGTCTAGAACAGGGGTTCTCAACTCCAGTCCTCAAGCTCCTCCCCCCCAACAGTTCAGGATATCCCTGATTCAGCACAGGTGGCTCAA